>NC_043700.1:86955386-86996282 GCF_006229205.1 Suricata suricatta | reverse complement strand
CCATTCACGATTGCACGAAAAACCATCAAATACCTAGGAGTAAACCTAACCAAGGATGTAAAAGACCTATATGATGAAAACTATAGAAAACTTATGAAAGAGATTGAAGAAGACACCGAGAAATGGAAAAACATTCCCTGTTCATGGATAGGAAGAATAAACATTGTGAAAATGTCATTACTACCCAAAGCAATCTACACATTCAATGCAATCCCCATCAAAGTTGCACCAACATTCTTCTCAAAGCTAGAACAAACTATTCTCAAATTCGTATGGAACCTCAAAAGACCCTGAATAGCCCAAGTTATATTGAAGAAGAAAACCAAAATGGGAGGCATCACAATCCCAGACTTTAGCCTCTACTACAAAGCTGGCATCATCAGGACAGTATGGTATTGGCACAAAAACAGACACATAGACCAATGGAATAGAATAGAGAACCAAGAACTGGGCCCACAAATGTACGGCCAATTAATTTTTGACAAAGCAGGAAAGAGTATCCGATGGAAAAAAGACTGCCTCTTTAGTAGGTGGTGCTGGGAGAACTGGACAGCAACATGTAGAAGAAGGAAACTAGACCACTTTCTCACACCATACACAAAGATAAACTCAAAATGGTGGAAGGACCAGAATCTGAGACAGGAAACCATCAAAACCCTCCAGGAGAAAGTAAGAAACAACCTCCTTGACCTCAACCACAGCAATTTCCTACTCGACACATCCCCAAAGACAAGGGAAATGAAAGCAAAACTGAACTCTTGGGACTTCATCAAGATAAAAAAGTTTTTGCACTGCAAAGGAAACAATCAAGAAAACTAAACCAGCAGAATGGGAAAAGATAGTTTCAAATGACATATCAGATAAAGGGCTAGTATCTAAAATCTACAAGGAACTCACCAAACTCCTCACCCAAAAAACGAATTTTGCCAAATATTTAACAATTTATATAAAAATTTCCCCTGAAACTTTAAAATTTAAAATGTTATGTTAAATGTTTAACTTATATATTACAAACAAAATAACATACGAGTAAAATGTTATAAAATCCCATCAACATGTTAATGAAATATGGCACTAAAACTGACTTTCTAAAAAAAAGAAAAATACAAATTTACTCACAAATAAATGAAAATATGCAAAATCAAGAGAATAATGGAATAAAATTAGTATAAATAAAACAGTATCTATGGCATATAGTCAATAGTAAAAGGGCAATGAAGTTATACATAAGTAAAATTTTAGGCAAGAAAGACTATTAAGTGATTTTGATTTATTGTTGCAAGTTCCTGGACAGGGAATTTTTACTGTATCAGAATATAAGCCAGTGTTTCCTGTCTACTGTAGGCTAGGGTACTAAAATATGGCTCTTGTTTAGTAACATAGTAATTTACATAATATGTCTTGTACAGACCAGAGATTTTTATCTAAATATTTTAACTCTATGTTTTGAATTTGTTAATTTTTTCTATTTCATTATGAACCAATGTAAAGCCAACGGAAATTATGATAGAATAACTGCCCTTTCATTCCCTAAACTGTCCTCAAACACTAGTTGGAATGCACACACACAAAAACATAAAAATAGGGGCTCCTGGGTAGCTCAGTTGAGTTAAGCCTCCAACTTTGGCTCTGGTCATGATCTCAATGTTCGTGTGTTCAAGCCCCACATCAGGCTCTGTGCTGACAATTCAGAGGCTGGAGCCTGCTTCAGATTCTGTCTCAATCTCACTCTGTCCCTCCACCCCCCCAAAACTAAATAAACGTAAAATATTATATATATGTATAATTATATGTAAAAACATATATTATGTATATAATGCATATATAAAAGTATATAATGTATATATAATTTTTTATGTATAATGTATATTTTATTTATATATATAATGTATTAGCTCAGGAAGCTAGCAAAAAAAAAAAGAATTTCAAATGCTCACAATTTAGGGAATTATATTGGATAAATTGGGAAGAAAGAACCCAAATGAAGAATGACATTGGGAGGCAATTTATAAATTTCCTTCTTAAAAAAACATAGTAGAAAATAGCTAGGAATCTAAAAGAACTCTACTTACCCATAAAATGGAAAGGGGTGAGTGAGTGCAGGAGTCAAGTGAGGGCTGTAAGGTGAAATAAGTGTTGGCCACTCCCCTGGAGGCTGTTTTCCCCGCTACAGATCAGTAACAAGTGAGCTAGTGCCAGATGATGCAAAAGTGCTGCAGAGAAAGTCTGCGTAGTGTTATCCTCATATTGCTAATGTTTTAGACAGTATTATTTCACAAGTGTTAAGGAATATGGCCACCGTTATTAAATTCTTGATTAAACGGGTGCCTGGGTGGCTCAGTCGGTTACACGCCAGCTTCTGCTCAAGTCGTGATCTCACAGTCCTTGGGTTTGAGCCCCGCATCGGGCTCTGTGCTGAAGGCTACCTCAGAGCCTGGAGCCTGCTTCGGATTCTGTGTCTCCCTCTCTCTCTGACCCTCCCCTGCTCACGCTGTCTCTCCCTCTCTCTCAAAAATAAATAAAACATTAAAAAAATTAAATTCTTGATTCCATATTTTTATACATTAAATAGAATTAGATTAGTACTTTAAAGTGAAAGAACATTATTTAACCCAGCACAATCATATTTTAAAAACACACAATACTGTGGTGTTTATTCAATTTTAAATTTAATTTTTATCTCATCACATATACATGGAGATTAAAAGCTCAAACAAACTGAACCACAAGGCCTATAAGAAGGATACACACTTCCTGTGCTGCTTTTTATTCCTTAGAGTTGACTACTTCTAACTTTTTGGGCTGTTTCTTATAATGTCTTTTTATGCTTTTAAATATCTCCTTTATTTTTTATTTAGGTATTATACATTGATTTTTATTAGAAAGATAAAGATTTTTACATTCTCCAGCCTTAACTTTCTTTTTGTATTCCTACTTACATAATTATTACAGCTTTTGTTTAAATCAATAATTATATTGCATTTCATCCCTTGGGTTGTTAATATACTTGTTGGTCTTCCTGGAGACAGCAACTGGCCTATTTTCTCTTTTGTTTAGTTTCCTAAATGTCCACAATTAATCAATTTTCAAATGCTCTGATGGAATAGATGACACTTTATTTAACTATCAAGTAAATAAGATAATTTATTTGCTCAGCATTATTTTTCTTTTGAATACAGCCGGTATACTGAAACGGTTTTGAACCCGTTCTTGAGAATTGATTGTGTACATCTCTTCCCAAATCAGTGGTCAGTCATGTCACGTTTTCAACCCTGGTAGGAATATTTACACCACATAAATTAGCAAATGCTATACGACGGGACTTTTCTTTCTTTATTTTACTTGAATGTTGGATGACATACATTCACCAGCTCACCACTACATAGAACTCTCCCTTTGTCTCCTCAAGTGTGCTCTACCACATTTGCCATGGAAATGACATTGCAGCATTTTCTCTCACTGTCATACAAGAAAGTATATCAGCCTCTCCACTGCCTTTGACCTGTTTCCTAAACTCCCTGTCTTCTTTTTTCTTAGTTCATTTTCTCTTTTGATCAAAAATACCTTCCAGTTGCTTCCCAAGAACGCATGCAAAACAGGTAAATATTTTGAAAGTAATCACTTCAAAGATTAATTTTCCTAGTTTCTCAGATGACATTTTGGTTAGAGTTAGAATACTATTTTAGGAATCATTTTTCATTAGAAGAATGAGGGAATTAATTCACTGTCTTAGTTGTCTTAGTTATATGAAAGTTAATGGGATTTTGATGCTTGATAAATTTGTGTAAGATCTCGCGCTCTCTCTCTGTTTATACTCTGCACTTTACTCAAGGGGTGTTGAAAATTTCATGAAGCTATGGTTTATTTTTTATTAACTATTCAGTAGGTTGCATATAAGTTTGTCATTTGTTGTGTAAAGTTTTCTCTTTTAATTTTGGAAATTTTCTTGGATTATTCCTAATATAATTTTCTCCTCCCCAATTTCAGGGGCTTTCTCCTCGTTCCCCCTTCACATCGTCTTCCCCTTTCTTCTCCAACTTTTTCTACTTCCTGCCCCTATTTGTCAGAGGATCATTCTCAAACATTCTTATATTGTTTTTCTACTTTTCAGATGTTTGTCGTTTTGTTTTGCTTGGGTGTTACCTGAAATTTACCTTTCAATCTTTCAATTTTAAATGATTTTTATTATTTTTTTAAGTTCCAAGCACATTTCAAGTCTATTTCATCCTTTTATCTCTCTGAAGGTAGCAATTATTGTTTAATTAATATTATGTTTTCATTTTTGTCCCCTACATTGCTCTCTTTCTATAACATTATTTTTATAGATTGCTTTAGTGTCTATCTTTCATTTTCAGAGGCTCTTTCACATGGCTGATGAATCCTGATTTGCATTTAAAGAGGATGCCTGAAAAAAACAGATGGAAGTTGGTTTTTTTTTTTTGTTTTTTTGGGAGGGTTTTGGTTTTGCTTTTTTTTTGTTTTGTTTTGTTTTTTCATGTAGGATGGACTCTCAAACAGGGTAGCATACCATTAGAGGATGGAAATATTAGGCAGCTCAGGCTGCCATAACAAATTCCTATAAACTGGGTGGCTCAAATGACAGGAATGTGTTTTCTCAGAGTTCTAGGAGATAAAAGGTCAAGATCAAGGTATTCTGATTTGATTTCTGGTGAGGACTTTCTTCTACACTTGCACATGGCTACCTTCTTGCTATTCCTTCACATGGCCTCTCCCCAGTGCACACCTGTGGAGAGAGAGAAAAAGTGCGCTCTGGTGTCTCTCTTTATTATAATGAAAGTAATCCTATTGGATAAACATCCACCTTTATTTTGTTCAACCTTAATTACTTCCATAACAGCCTCATTTCCAAATATAGCTGTACAGGGGATTGGGACTTCCACATATAAATTTGAGGGGGGGATATAAATATTCGGTCTGTAAAAGAGGACCAGACATGGAGTGAGATTTTATTTGGAGATTTCTAAAGAGCAGTTTTTAAATGATTTTTTCCTACAATAATTTCCTCAGTAAAATAATCTAATCATGTTGGGATAAATATCTGATTGGTTACCAGTCTTCCAAGGACATATTAGGTGTTTCGGACTTGGAATGGGAGCAGGAGTAAGCCTATATTTCAGCGTCAAAAATATTAATATTCATTTCAGAGAAAAAATTAGCTTTGTAAGTAATAGTGAAATGTTTCATATTTTGTTGTTTATAAAATTAACACTCCAACTTCTGAGAAGGTATTAACTTGTACGTTATAGATGGAATATTATATTGATAATTATTTTTATTGAATACCTTTCTAATGAGAATATATAAAATACAGTATAATTAAATGAGTTTAACTTTGTTTAAAAATCTCAGCAACCTACTGCTATTGTATCTGTATACATTTAAATTTAAAATTTTAACTTTTCAAGTAATGGAAAATATTTGGATGTCAAAAATATGGTGGACAGAATACCTTTTTAATATTATTCATAAAAAGATTATTTGACTTTACTAAAGGAAGTTAAGAGAAGATTTGCAAAAAAAAAGATCACTATGTTTCTTGAAACTTAGCATCAAATATTTTTAATGAGTGTCAAATGTAGCTGCATGTTAATGCACAATAGCACAGTTTATGAAATGTTTACATTACATAAAATGCATATAGAAAAAACAAGTATTCACTATGCTACAAACCAACTAAATTTGCTGAACATATGATGAAAAAAAGGACAAATCATCAGCAAAAGAAACAATATATAATTAACATAAATAAATTATTAGGTTTATTGATGTTAAAATTTAAATTATTAAGTAAATTAAATGTCTTTAAGAAATAGAATTAAAAGGGGTGCCTGGGTGGCTCAGCTGGTTAAGCATACAACTTTGGCTCAGGTCATGATCTCTTTGCTCCTAGGCTTGAGTCCCATGTTAGGCTCCGTGCTGATAGCTCAAAGCCTGGATCCTGCTTCGGATTCTCTCTCTCCTTTCTCTCTCTCTGCCTCTCCTCCAGTCATTCACACTCATGTGCTCACTCTCTCTCTCTCTCTCTCTCTCTCTCTCTCTCTCTCTCTCCCTCTCTCTCTCAAAATAAATAATCAACATAAAACAAAGAAAATATGAGAAGACCTATTTTGGGATATACCTTATTCATAAGCATGAATATCAAAAAAACAACTATGTTGGAATTTTCTAAATGAATATTTAGAGATAAGATTAAAATAATTACAGAAGCATGTAGTTATACCTGATGATCATACACATGCTCATTGTCTTTGCTTCTTTAGTTTCCTAAGTAGAACATCAGTTTCCTGACAAATGTGATTTTGTTCTGAGCTTTTAGAAATCTGCCTTAATCACCATTGTGAGGTGAATTCTATACATTAGAAATTGGTTTCTGTTGTGATTTTTTTTTTCATTTTGGTATTAACTTAAATGAGCAATGACCTTAATTGAATTGCAAGCTGGGGCACCTGCGTGGCTGACTCTTGATTTCGGTTCAGGCCTTGATCTCACGTTTTATGAGTTTGACCCTTGCATCTGGCTCTGCAGGAATATTTGGAGTTCTCTCTCTTTTTTTCTCTGCCTCTGCCCCACTCATTCTCTCTGTATCTGTCTCAAAATAATTAAACATTAAAATAAAACTGAACTGCAAGCAGCAATACCAAAGCCAATGTACCAATGGTACATCAGAGACTAAAACTTCAAGTAAGCATATGTTAAGGATCAGTTAACTTAGGTTAACTTAAGTGCTAGATATTTTAGGCAACGGGACATACAAATAAATAGATTTAGAGCAAATCATAACATGACAAGCCAAATAAGGAAATTCAATTTCAAAGTCTTAGATGTAATTAAATAAAACTTTAAAATGTTATGAAATAGGAAAACATCTTTATACTGGGAAAGAATATTTTACTGGATTAAATACTTCTTTACTTTCTTCTTTGGAATCCTCATTTTGAATGCAGTTTTAGACTCTATTTTATTGAACTATTTAAAAACATACAGAACAATAACAAAGAAAACCCTTAGTCTCTTATTTACTTTATTCTATAACATATCTCATTTTCAACTGTCTCCTTTTTTCAAAATTTAATTGATTTGATTCACTTAAAAAAAAGAAAAAAAACTTTTACTGGAAACTTTTGCCCTCACCTATATGCCAAAATTCTTTAAACCTGTTGCCTTTATTTTATTAACGTACTTATCATGAGTAATCTGACATTTTCTTTTTATCTCTACAGAAAGTCTATTAGTCACTTTATACTTGAATTATTGCTGCAGTCTAGTGAAGGAATTTTAGTAAGCCCCCTTGATTAACTCCCAGTATCACTGAATCTTAAAATTGCGTATATCTAAACTGCTTTTTATCTGGTATATTTTGTTTTCTTTTCATACAGAAACTACCATTATACAAGAGCCTTTACAACTCTTACCTCATTTATGAAGACCTTCTTGGAAATTAAAAAAAGATTAATTTTTTGTTTTAGTTTTGAAAGAGAGAGACAGAGTGTGAATAAAGAAGGGGCAGAGAGAGAGGGAGACACAGAATTTGGAGCAGGCTCCAGGCTCTGAGCTATTGGCACAGAGCCTGACATGGGGCTTGAACTCACAGACAGTGAGATCAGGACCTGTGCCAAAGTAGGACACCTAACCGACTGAGCCACCCAGGCACTCCATAGACTTTCCTGGCTATTTAATTCTGAATTGATCTTTCCATTCTCAGAAACTGATAGTAATTTAAATACTTTTGTCCTCTGCCCTTTGCTATAGAACTGCCCGTATGGCTTTTATCTCATTTTAATAGTTTTTATATGTATTTTATCTTTATTTATATTGTTTTATATTTATGCCTTATCTTTAACCATATTATAAACTAACCAAAGCAGGACTATGTTATCTATTTTATTCATATTACTATCTAACAGAATACTAAATTAACTATCTAACAGAATGCTAAGTTATGTATTTAGTATGTATTGATGAAATGAGTGATGGAAAGAAGGAGGAGGAAAGGAGAGAAGGGAGGGATGAAGAAGAGAGGATGAAGAGAAGGAAAGGATATTGATCTGCCTGAGACTTCTAAAAAATAATCAGCCAATATTCAGCCCTTTATTAAAACTCAACATTAACTTTATGCAATGCAATAAATTTGATGCAATAACTCAGTCATAATTCTCAAAAAAGAAAAAGAAAATATTATTGAAAAGCACTGGTGGTCCCTGAGTGTAATATATCACTGTCACTTTTTCTTGATAAATTATTTTATGTTTTTTTAGGACACAGCACATAAAAATGTTAAAACGGAAACAACTCATCTCAAGGCCTTGAAACAGTATTGTATCTTTTTATAATTTTGAGGATATCAGAATACATTTTAAAATACTTTATAATATTCATAGCTCTTATCAAATGAATTGATTGTTTTGATCTGTTCAAATGATCCCACCATGGGTAATCAGAAACAATTTGAAAACAATATCCTCAGTCAGAATTAAATTATTGTTTATGTCATTGTTTTTCAAATGATAAATTTCATTTTATCATTTTAGAACCATCCTAGTTGAGAATAGCTTTCTATTAATGACTCTCATTGACATAGACTGATGTTATTATGCTGTTTTATATTGAATCCTTCTATTAATTTGAATTTCTCTATGTTCCTTTTAATTTTGATATTTAAAAAAGTGTTCTTCACTCTATCAGTCTCTCTTATATATTATATGTGTTATCAAATAATTCTTCCAGAATAAGCATATTCTCACATTATTTTTGGTTCATTCACTACACAGAGAACTAATAAAATATGTTGTTTAAAGGGAATATTCAAGAAAATGAATGCATCTCTAATAATAAGTATTTATTATATTCTTCTAACCATGCCATGTACTCAAAATAGATATATTTGTAACCAATTTATGTTCAGTTTTAAAACTGACTCTTGATACACACACACACACACACACACACATATATATGTATATATATACCCTAGTAATTTAATGTTTTCTTATTCTTTTGTTCATTCAGTCCATGTATATTCCATTAGGTGCATTATTTTAGATTAAAATGGGATGTACAGTTTGTCTTCATGAACTCCTCCAGGTAATGATGAATACAGATATACAACTAAGATACTGCATCTAAGTAATAAAAAAAATATAGAGGAGGTAAGCACACATTTATATGCCATGATCAGGAAAATCTATATGAAAGTAGTAAGTCTTAATTCATATCTAAAAATAATGAACCCTTGCAAAGAACATTTCAAACAGTATAAAGAGGAGAAGTAAGATTATGAAAATATTTGGTGACGTGGTTGATAGAAAGTATGAAATGACTGAGATATAGGGCTTGGTATGAAAAAGTATGAAAAAGGAAGGATAAGAACAAAGTGTATGCCTCAAATTCTTTTTTTTAAATTTTATTTAATGCTTTTTTAATGTTTATTTATTTTTGAGAGAGATAGAGACAGCGTGAATGGGGCAGAGACAAAGAGAGAGGCAGGGGTAGAGAGAGAATTCCAAGCCAACTCCTTGACACCAGCACAGAGCCTGATGTGGGGCTCAAACTCACGAAACTGAGATCAGGACCTGAGCCAAAACCAAGTGTTGGAGGTCTACCTAACTGAGCCACCCATGTACCATCCTTCTTTTTTTTCTTAATGTTTATTCATTTTCTGGCAGACACAGACACAGAGACAGAGTGCAAGCACAGGAGTGGCAGAGAAATAGGGAAACACAGAATCTGACAGAGGCTTCAGGCTCTGAGCTGTCAGCACAGAGCCTGACCCTGGACCTCAAACACAAAAACCTCAGTATTGTGCCCTGAGCCAAAGTTGGACACTTAACTGACTGGGCCACCCAGGTGCCCCATTATGACTCAAATTCTTAAGCACCTGTGCATCAAAGTAAAATATTTGTAATTTTCTTCTCTCGGAGTGAGAGAAGTGAAATAGTATTTGAATCATAGAAAAATAATTATAATAAAAGTAGAAGTATTATACTACATATGATCAAAATTAAAATTATGGAGAAGAGTGAGGAGTTTCCTAATGATTTGAGTGGGAAATAATGAAGAAGCCCCCCTGGGCACAAGCCTTATTCCTCTTTTCTGTTTTCTCTCTCTGTTCTACTCTCACTTTTAAAGTGATTTTGTCTGATCTTAAATCACATCGATCCAGACATTTGTCCTGAACTTAAGACTTCTATATCCACCTTCCTAGCCATCTAATACTCAATATGTCAAAAATCTGAGCTCTGACCTGGTCTCTCCACAGTCTGGTTAAAATCTCCAGATGCAGTTTTCCATCCGAGTTGATACTGACTCCATCTTGTTGGTCCAAAACAATTTATTAATTATTAATAATAGTAATAGAGTTTTATTTTTCTCACAATTACTTATCCTTTGAATCTATGTTCAAGATACATCAGAATCTGATAGCATTTCACATGCTGTTGCTGATGTCCTCTTCTGAGCAGCAGAACCTCATTTTCATTATTTGAAGATTCTCCCTTATTGGTCTCCCTACCTCCATCTCTGATCTTCCATATTGATTCTCACAACACAGTAAAACTCAAGGTTTTGCAATGGTCTATGTCTTACATAATTAATCCCAAACTCTGACCACTTCTGTTCATTCCATTCCAAAAGCATCAACCTCTAGTTTTTTCTTCAGCCTATCAGAGACTCTTCAATCTTGTGGCTGGGAATGCTCTTCCTAATGCTTGGAAGCTTTTCTATCATGTATCTCCACATTAACTTCCTCATATCCTTCAAGTCTTTTCTCAAGTGTCAGTCACCTCACTGTGGCCTATCCTGACTGCTAACCTTGTAATTGTAACTCCTCACCAGCTCATTCCTGATTCTCCTTCCAACACAGGCAAGCCATCTCTTTTATGTAATATAGTTTACCTATTATTATTATTTGTATTGTTCGTCATCCTTTTTTCTGCTAACATATAAATTCTAGAAGTGTGAGGATTTTTGTCTACATAATTCAGTGATGTACCTAAAACACTAAGCAAGTATCCAGTACATAGCAGGTACTCACTATCTGTATTTTGAGTGAAGGAATGACCTGCATTAATGTGATGGCAACTGTGATAGAGAAGGCTATAGATAAGGCAATGCTTTATTATGACAATTTAAACTAACGGGAAGACTTTGAGTTTGGAATGTATGATATTAGATTTGTATGACCACTTTCTATTTTATTGACTATGTGATTCTAGGTGATGAGGGAAGGAAACAAACCAGTTCAAAGTAGCCATTAAAAGGATAGGAGAAGGGCTAGGTGAGGATGATATCCCAGAAGTGAAAGAAGTACTTTAAAAAATTAGAATAACCAATGTTAAGATGCACTACAAAAAGTCAAGTAACAGTTTGACTTGAAAATTAGGGTATCATTGATGGTAAAAGAATAATCAGTTTTATTGGTGTAGTAAGGATAAGAACTCATTTTGTAATAGTATTGCATGACATGTTACCTAGATAATTTAAATAGTGTAAGGTTTTTTTAATGTTAGTATTTTACAACTTCTTAAAAATTTTCATTAGCCTTAAAATTCATTCTTGTTATTTAAGATTTAGACCCAGTCCCAAATGTTTTTCATGTTGAGATTATTGCACAGTTATGCAAAAGTTATTTGCAGTTTAATTGGTGCATTTAGGGTACGGCAAAATAATACATACAACATAGAGACAATTTTAAATTTATTTAAAGATTGAAGATTAAAGATTGTCCTCTGCTTTGTTTGGAGCATACCAATTGACCCTTAGCTTCATGAAAAAGTTTACAATGTATAATACTTGTCTGAAAAAAATTGTTCCTGCTTTGTTATAATGTGATTTTCACAAATTGCAGACAATGCAATTTTAAAACTTAGAGTTTTAAAAGTCTAGTCTTCCTTAACCAAATAAAGTCTCCTTTTTTAAAATAAGATTATCTCAGCTGTTTGTTTCATATGTTTTTTCTCTTTTGTATAATTCAATAGTGTGAGTTGCCCATAAATGTGGAGTAACTTAATAATGCCCTAGCAGACAAACTGAAGAACATGTAAAAATAATTTAGGTAGTAAACAATTATATAATAGTCTAAGTATATGTGAAATTATTATACTTAAAAATAAATTCAGTTAAACAGTTTAAAGGCAGATTTTAAAAAACAAGAAACAAACCAGCAAAATTTAATCAAGTCGTATAGACCTTGTACTTTTCAAAATTAACATTGACTAAGATATTTATCATTCACTAGTTTCTGAACATTCATTTTAAAGTGTAGTATCTACAGTTCCCATCTTACATATAATATATATGATTGTGTTTAGTTTTTACTCTTATTATTTTTATTCTCAGAGGTAGTAGTAAGTACATAATATTAGTCAATGAATTATGTCCATTACTGAGATACAGACACAATGAGTTACAGTACTGATTCCAGATCTGAACAAGACAGAACACCCACAAACGTATTAACTTTTAGAAAGATAGTTTTTCTTCATCTGCCTTCTTTCCAAATTAATAACCCTGTTCCAACTTTTTAGTCCATATATTAGAAAAGGAACATCGGTTAAAAAAAGGGATATTTAATTGTGATAGTACAACCATATAATGGACATAACACATAATCAAATTTTAAAAAATTAAATGTTTTAAAATCTATAAAATTTTATTATAAACATATGGATTCTTATTTATATAATTTGGAGGATAGGCAAGTTATATCTAAGTATAAGATTAAAAACTGAAAAGATAAATAACATTGAAATTTTAGGTTACTTGATTTAAAAAATAATGATGGCTCCTGTGTGGCTTATTTGATTAGGCAACTGACTTTGGCTTAGGTCATGATCTCACTGATGGTGGGTTCGAGTCCCAGGTTGGGCTCTGTTCTGACAACACAGAGCCTGGGACCTGTTTTGGATTATGTGTCTTCTTCTCTCTCTGCCACTCCCCTGCCACACTCTGTCTCTCTCAAAAAGAAATAAACATTTAAAAAGTTTATAAAAAAAAGAAAAATAATATTCTTAATACATAATAATACATAATTCAAAATAAAATAATGAGAAACTCAAAGGATAATGGTGCAAAGGAAAAGAAAATAATTTACAAGAAGATATAAAATTGCTATAACATAATAAATATTGAACCTGAAAGCAAGCAAATAAATGAAAGATAAGATTGCATTTGGGTTTATCAGACTGGCAAATATTTTTACTTTTTCAATAGATTCTCATGGTACTTTTTAGACACATGAAAAGCAATGTCACTTCAGCGAGTCAATTTAAGAAAACATCCAAAATGTTTAAAAATGTGTAAGGCACAGCTTTTAAAAAATATTCCACTTATTTAAGAAACATAAGCTCTTAAGTGGCTGTACCTAAATAATTCTTTTTAAAGCCTGTTAAAAATTAAATATCCTTCTGAATAAAGTGGAAAAAAGTCTGGCAAATTTTACATAGAGAAATTAGAAGAAAGAAAATACAATTTTAAAAATGCATAAATAATAAAATAGTGTGCCTCAAAAAACTAGCAAAATATTTTTTCAAAAAACAAGTAAAACTGATAAATCATGATTAGACTGAACTAGAAAAAAGTTATTTCTTTATCACAGATGAAAATATTAACAACAGTTATAGGTTTTAACGACAATAAAAAGGTAAGATGAGCACTTTATGAACAACGTTATGACAAAATTTTACTGTTTGACGTATTTTTCATGGTCGGTGTGCTTAGAGTTTTGGCTATTTTATATTTTAACTTCTTGACTTTTTTAATGTTGATTTATTTTGAGAGACAATGAGAGAGAGAGCAAGTTGAGAAGGAGAAGGGAGAGAATTCAAAGCAGGCTCAGCACTAGGGGTCGAACTCAGTAATCATGAGGTCATGATCTGAACGGAAAACAAGATTTGGATTCTCAACAGACTGAGCCACCCAGGCACCCCTAGCTTTGGCTATAATATAATAAACTATGCTTTGATAATAGGGGCCCTGGCCACACCATCATGTGTTCTATGATACCCATGTAGTCTACAGACTGCCATCATCATCTTAATCTTAACCTTGTCATTTTCAATTTTCCAGTGTTGAATATTTCAATTTCTGACCATGACCTCCAAAGGTTTAAGTTTGTTTGCCCTAGTATGTTAACATAAATATTACTTCAGTCTCACCAGCATTGTCCTAGAACATTCAATCCATTGATCTTGCCATTTTCCATTATCTATAACTTCCTACATATTCTTCCTTATCTCCTTTCCAATCTCATGTTACAATCAAACCCTTAATCTTGTGTTGGTTATCTCTTACCCGTTGCCTTTCTATCTCTTATTTTTTTTGGACATAGCATAGATATGGTTAAACACCATTTTTTAACCTACTCTTTACCTCTGTATCTGGTAGGAGGATGTGGCTGGATAAAACCCAGAGAACGCTAAAAATATAACTTTGAACTAAATATTATCTCAGTAGAAGCTAAAGAGTTAGAGCCCCTCAGCAATCACAGTTTGCTTCCCTGCTGATGATCTTGTTCCCTCCTTATTGAGAAAGCCAAAAAGTGTGTGAGAGAGAAAACTCAATTCTGTCTTCCTCTTGTGTTTCTTCTTTATTCTCCTTTACCACGTCTGGTTTTTTTCTTATAAACCAACAATTCTGCAACAACAACTCATTGTCCTATAATTTAACTTAATTGTAACAGTGCCTATGTAAAAACGGTGTCCGATTCCATAGGTTACGAAATCCATCTGTCCAGTGGAAAAAAAACAGTGTGCGGAGAATAAAAGTGTGGCGCCTATGCCCTTCTCTGTTAGGCTTAGATAAAATCTGACTGCTACCTCTCCCAGGCCCACCCTCTGCAATCCCAGTCTGCCCACTTCAGAATCCAATTGCAAATAGTAGGTCCTCAGGTTACCCACAGCTTCTGTCCAATATGGCTACAAGTCAGAGGTTCCCATGACCTCCTCCCTATTGTATTTGATTATTATTTTAGCAGCTCACAGAAGGCAGGGAAATGCTTACTTACATTTCCCAGTTTATTAGATAATATGATAAAAGATACAGATGAACAGCCAAATGAAAAGATACACAGAGCAAGTCAGAGATCCCCAAGAGCAGAATTTGAAGTGCATCACCTTCTACTCTGTAGTCTTATTGTATCTCTGGGACCTCTCCTAACCCCACACTGTTGGGATTTTAATGGAGACTTTTTCATTTGGGTATGGTCAATTACTAATTCCATTTCCAGTTCCTGTCCTCTCTTTTAGAAGTGGGGAGAGTAGAGAGGGAGCAAAGATTATGAGGTTTTATTTATGGCTTGGTTATTCTGCTGATCAGAGCCCACCTAGGAGCTATCCAGAGTTTACTCGTTAGAATAGAAGATGCTTCTGTGCTCTTATCACTTAGAAATTCACAGGAGTTTTAGGAGCTCCATACCAGGAACCAGGAACAGAAATCAGTATATATATTTTCTATTATCTCATAAACTGTTCTCTCACATTTACCACTTGCAGTGTTGATATAATATGTCTTTAATATTTGTATTATGGTTGAAACATGTCTACTTCTATTATATTAGTATACCCTAATGGATATACTAAACAAAGTTTTTTTAAATGACTTCTTCACCTTGAAAGCATTTTCTTCCCCTGACTTATACCACATTTTCCTGGTTTTCCTTCTGTCACTGAAGCCATTATTTCTTCCCCTTATTTGCTAATTTTTCTTCATCTCTTTGACTTCTAATCAAAATGTCAAAAACTCAGCTCTTGTATCCTTTCTATCTTCTCTCTATATAGATTCAGTAGGTAAAGTTATCTAGCATCATGGTTTAAATATACTTCCACATACCAATGACTTCCAAATTTTAATTCTTCCTCTAATCTAGATGAGACATCTCCACTTTTATAGCTAATAATTTTATCAAATTCTATTTTTCAACTGATTACCTAATATTCACCACAATATCAACTAATTTCACAATATTCCTATCTCAATGAATTCCATTTTTCTAGTTGTAGATGTAAAATAATTCAGAGTCATCAGTGGTACATCTTTTTCTCTCACTATCCATATCTGGTCCTTTGGTAAATCACATCGATACTAACTTTTTAAAAAATCCAGAAAATACCAATTTTCGTCATTTCTTCTGTTGTTGCTCCCATCATAATCATCAATATCTTCATCCGCCTTCTCTGCCTCTATTCTTTACCCTTTTCATCTATCATTAATATAACAATTAGAGTGATCTTGTTAAAAACCAAAATCAGGCCACATAGGTCCTCTGCTACATGCCTTCCAGAGAATCCTGACCCATTAAAACAAACAACAATAAAAAAAGTTATTCTTTCATTCATTCATTCATTCTTCATTCATTATTCAGTTTCAAGTTTTTACTTAAATTCTAGTTAGTTAACATATGGTATAATATAGATTTCAGGAGTAAAATTGATTTCAGGAGCAGAAATTATTGCTTACACATAAGAACCAGTGCTCAACAAAACAAGTGACCTCTATCACTCATTTAGCCCATCTCCTGACCCCCTCCCCTCCACCAACCCTTAGTTTGCTCTCTATAGTTTGCCTCCCTCTCTTCCCCCCCTTCCCCTATGTTCATCTGTAAAACAAAGTTTTTAAGATGGTTTGCAACACCCTACTCAACTACTGCTTGCTCCTTTGTCCAACATTACCCCAGGACCTCATCTTTTACCACTGTGACCCTTACCTCTACTTCCATGGTGTTTTTTGAGGATGTTTCTGCCTATAATTGTTTTCTGCCTAGAGTCATTGGCCTCTTATTATCCCCATGATTTGTACCTCACCTCTTCAGGTCTTATTCAAATGTTTCTTTCTTACAGAGGCCTTTCCTGGTCATTCATGACTCATCTACAATTGCAAAACAGCTAACTCCACTTATATTTCCTATCCTAATACTCTGCTTTATTTATTTTTTGATAGAAGATAGCCCCATGAATTAGTGATGAGTAAGATACTTGCTTGTTTTGTTTACTGTCTTCTCTCCCATCTGAATGTAGGGTCGATAAGGCTGGGGTGATTTGCTGTATCCCTGTGCCGAGCACACAGTTAAGTGTACAATAAGTACTTGGGTAAATTGTTGAACAAATACAAGAATCTCTGTAAAAGTAGTGGAATGCAGTTATCTCATATAAATATTCCTTATTGTGGATTGCAGACGTATTGCCTCAATTCTTGAACCAAATTCAGAGTTTGTGTGTGTGTGTGTGTGTGTGTGTGTGTGTGTGTGTGTGTGTGTGTGTGTGTGTTTAAGGATAAAGAGAAGGATGAACTCTACATTTAGGCAGACAACAATGTCTACCATGCAAATATTGATTAAAATGCCTAAAGAGTGACTTTGCATTACCTACTTTTAAATTTAATCATATGTAAATCATGGTATTACAGTAATTAGAAGTATATTAATGGACTTGGAGGAAAATTTATGGTTCCCATAAATGAAAGTCTGAACTTTGTGTATTTTATTGAAACCATGACTTAGCATTTTTAAAGTGTATTAAATAGTATTTAAAATAACTTTATACTTTAAGAAGATAAAAAAACAAATTTATGTAAATAGAGGCATGTTTTCTCATGGTGCGTTGGGGTGGAGCTGAAAAAACAGATCTGCTGGTTTTGTGGAAACAAATTTAATTTACAAATGTTGAATATATATTATGGTAATATAGCCTGCTAAGTTGAAAAAATATTAAAGATGACATTACACATAGTATATGTCTTCAGTCATTTACAAATTTCTGTTAAAAATATAAAAAAATAACTATTGCAAATAAGAATGAGGTCCACTATAAAGTACAAATAGTAGAGGGAGAAAAGAATGGCAAAAAAATTTTAGAGCAATTTGAGGAGCACTAAGATAATTGCTCTGTCCTCAAGAAGTGGAGAGAAATTTATAAGACAAGGATCAAGATATGCTGAGTTATACATTCATAATTAAATCATGATCATCTGATATACTAAGTACTTTACTGTTTCATATTATATTCTATCTCTGGATTAGTTTGCTACAGTTATTGTAACAAAGTACCACAAACAACCTGTTTTGGCTTAAACAATACAAATCAATTGTCCTTAGTTCTGGAGATTAGAAGTTCAAAATAGAGGTGTTAACATGGTTGGTTCCTTCTGACAGGCTGTATAGGGAAGGATCTTTTGCAAGTGTCTCACTTCGTCTTCTTGATGTATGTCTTCATGTTCACATAGTGTTCTCCTTGAATGCCTCTCTGTGACTGCATTTCATTTTTTTTATAAAGTCATATTGGTTTATTATCTACCCTAACGATGTCATCCTAATTTTAATACCTCTGTAAGTACCCTCTCTCCAAATGTGGTCATGCTCTGAGCAACTAGTATTGAGATTTAAACATATGAATTTTGTAGGATACAGTTCAACCTGTAACATTCTCTATTAGTGAGCCGTTTCAGGAGATCCATCAGGAGCTCTAGGGCAGGTTTCTTTGTTTGTTTAATATTATTGTAGATATTAAAAATACTTATCAAATGTTATTGGAGTTTGTTGTAAACTTATTTAAGAAACAAAGAGTCTATTTGGCACTCAAAAATTTAGTCCTCATAACAACAAATTAATTGGAATTCTTTGGAAATCTAGAATCAGTAATCATTTATGGTATATACAAAATAACTCTTTTGTTTTGCATTATTTCATTATAAGAAAATAATAAGAATCTTTTTTTTAATGTTTTTTATTTATTTCTGAGAGACAGAGAGATAGCGTGAGCAGGGGAGGATCAGAGAGAGAGGGAGATACAGAATCTGAAGCAGGCTCCAGGCTCTGAGCTAGCTGTCAGCACAGAGCCCAACACAGGGCTTGAACCCACGGACTGTGAGATCATAACCTGAGCTGAAGCCGGAGGCTTAACAGACTGAGCCACCCAGGTGCCCCAATAAGAAACTTTTTTGACCCAGCTCCACTGAACTGGAATTATATTACTTGTCATGTCTTTTGATAAAACAACTAATTTGGAGTTATATAAAAATAACTTAGTGCCCATTTGTGCCTAAGTATATTACATTAATTGACATGTTAACTGTGTGTCTATTCTTATTTCTCTTATGTAACTTTTGAACTAGACTTCTTAATTTTTAAATAATAATACAATTTTTTGATAAAACTAGAATTCTGCCTCAAACTCTGCCCAATTCGCTAAGATCTGCCTTAAAAAGCTTTTACCAGATTAAGTCTCCATACAATATAAACTTTCTTCTCCTTCTTTTAAATGCTACATTAAAAATTTTTGAAGACAAATAATCTTCAGGATAATCTGAAGGTTGAATTTAAAACATACTCTTTCTGAGAAATACATATAAAAAGTAAGACACATTTGTATACTGGGGGAAAGGGAGGATATCATGCCAATGATGTATCATTTTAAAGTGCAAACATGTGCATAACATTTTTTTATTCATCAATCATAAACAACATATTGTTGAATGCCAACCTTAGTCAAAGTACTTTGTTGTTTACATAGAAAGTAAAGACATGAAAGTTAATTCTACGACATTCTACAAACATTATTTTGAGACATATTTTTATGAGATTAAAAAGAAACAAATGTAGCTTACTTTTATACTTGTTAGTAAGGAAATAATCTGGATTTTGATTAAGAACATACTGACATTTTGAATTAGTCTACTTAATTTTTATGGGGTCTCAGCCTCTTTAGGTTAGCCAGCATGCTGACACGGTTTGGTACCTTCAATTAGCTTTGTTCAATTAGACGAACTTGTGATTAGAGGGGGCTAACAGTCTGCCAATGTTGTAATTAGATCTTCTAAAAATAAAAGGTAAGAATCCAGTTACATCTGATATGGTCAACACATGCCTATGATAACAATTTCTAAGTATAAGTAACATGGACAGAGCTATTTTAAACATACTTAAAAAGTGTATTTGAAAATAGAATTAGCAGATCAGTCAAACACGATTCTTAGTTCCTAAACATTCCAATCTGCATTGCTACAAAGATGATTTTGCACAAATCTTGGTGGAAAACTTTGTATCTTTTAATATACACCAAAATTGTTCCTCACATTTAAAATACATCAGTTATGTAAATGATTTTAATATAACATGCCTTTCTTCATGCCGGTTTGCTTATATTAATATAATTTTTCAATCTTTTTTTCTATGACAAATGTATTATATTTAGAACCTTATTCTTTGTTAATACTACATTTATGAAGAATTGTAATTGACTCTGTACCTGCTGTTTCAATAGGAATGATTTAATTTACTCCAAATTATTTTAATGGTAATACAATTTATTCATTTTAATTGTCATGTCTAAATTTGCAAACATATATATATATGTACCTATATAAAATGTATATTTAGATAAACAAACATGATAAACGTATATGCTTTTATATGATCATATATTTAATATAGTTCTACATATTCAGTTGATTTATATGAAAAGTCAATTCTAACATTTAAAAAAAACCACTTGATTAAATACTATAGAGGTTAAGTGGTTTCCAAATTTAGTTTATCTTTCTAATTATATAAAGTATCTTTTGTATAAGTGAGGAAAAATAGAAATATAATTATATTAATAAATCAACAAGGTTTAATTTACTGTATTTATTGTCCAGTACTAATGGTGAACATTTTTTCATGAACATAAATCATAATCAATTGGATTTTACTTGAAAGGCAAATTTTAAAAAATCTAATGCATCTCTTTTAGAAAATAAACCGATATAGGTACATGGAATTTAGAAAATATGACACTTAGTACCAGTTTAATTATTATTTAATGATAATTCATATTTACTATGCTTAGAGTATTGTCAGCCAATATACAAGGTTTTTACATATCTCGTCACATTTAGCTCTTGGAACTTTTCATGCATACTGTACAGATGAAGGAAATGAGTGGTTTAGTAAGACTCACAAGCTTCATGGCTAAGTATGGATAAAATTGCATTTTAAAACCTAGAAACACTAGGATTTGAAATTCAAGTTTTTATTCATTTTACTACACTTTACTGCCTTTAGTTTATTTCACTAAGTTGTGAATAAATGCCTTGTAAGCAATCATGCAACTTATTAATTGTAACAGGAGTGGTATTCAAAAGTTTGCTGTCATAACAGCATAGCATTGCCCCCAAAATATGGACTTTTTGTATGATGATCCAGTATGTTTTTATGATTGCAAAACACCTGAATAGCACCACTTAGTAACTGTTTGGAATGTTTAATTAAAACAAGAGCACTTTTTCTATTATACTTTCTGACTTTAACATTACATTATTTCCTAAAGTCCTCAAATTTGTTTAAACTCTCCAAAGCGTTTGTGGAAGAGATGTTATAACATCCATATTTTGAAATCACATGATACCCAGTGTATTTTATGTGTCTGGTATATTATATCACATAACCAGGGTTTTTATAATAAGCAATTTTAACAATAACCCTTCAATTATTGAACACATATGGTCTCTATCTATGTAATTTTCACTCAGTTCCTGGAAAAGTCTATTCATGTGCAGACTCTTATCAAATTTTATAGTATTAGTAAATGAAGAAAAGGGAATTGAAATAGCTTAAGTCCATAGTCAATGCAAGTTTAGATGCCAATATGAATCTGGGGCTGTCTTATTTCACATTCTTGAAAGTTCACATGGATATTGCAGCACTAAGCTCTACTTCCTTAGGTCATCCAGACACCAATAATTAACCTAATATTGCCTTAAAATTAGGTTAGATAATATATTTTAATTAAAATAATATGTTTTTAATGCTTTTTATTTATTTTTTTTTGAGAGACAGAGAGAGACGGCTGGAGCAGGGGAGGGTCAGAGAGAGAGGGAGATACAGAATCTGAAACAGGCTCCAGGCTCTGAGCTAGCTGTCAGCACAGAGCCCGACGCGGGGCTCGAACCCACCAACCGTGAGATCTGACCTGAGCCGAAGCCCGGATGCTTAACCGACTGAGCCACTCAGGTGCCCCGATATGTTTTTATATAAAGCAGTATTAAGCCAGAAATACTTTGGATCAAAATCTAAATCCATCACTAAAGTAATGGGATTATTTTGTACTGTTATTTACTTTCTATGAATTGATTCTCATATTTCTTATATTTAAAATAACATTAGGTTTCTTGCTATGTTGTGAAAGCATACATTTAACAAACTGTACTATTTGCATAAAGACTAGCTACTAAGAGATGCTTGAAAATGGCAATTGTTACCATAATTATTACTATTTATTATTGTATTAGATATTACCTTTCATATCAGATACCACAAGAAGTACATTGAATAAGAGGGAATAATATGCCCCTGTGTTCCTATCAGTCTTATATGGAGATGTTTCTTTTCAGATTTAGAACCTCAGATTTCCTGATGCATGTAGCCCCTACCATAGGATTTTATCTCCTATGAAGTATTATATCAACAAAACTTCTCTGACTCTTTCCCTTAGGCTTTTTGCTGTGGGTTAATCTGATAATTCAGCCCCTGCTAATGTGTTAAGGATGGAAATCATTACTTCTTATGCAGATATTATTCCTACTGAGAGAATAATATCTAATTACATGTGAATTCCTTCTAAAAAATAGAGTTTCAGGTTTTGGGACATTTCAAGAGGAAATATGCTTTTTATTTACTGGCTTTTAATCATCAAAATAAGCCACAGAAAAATACTACATATACATCCATAATCCTGGACTGGGTATCAAAGGACTCTCCTCACACTGGCTCTGCTCTGTGGTTGACCTTGAGTATAAGACTTAATCCCACGTCTCCCAGTTTTATTTTCCTAAAGGTGAGTACTGAACAAAGTTATTACTAAAGTATTTTACATATTTATTTTTATTCATTTTTTTAAAAAATATTGAATTGTAGCTAACCTGGCATATACTTTTGTTTACTTTTGCTTTGTCATGAGGATTGGCAATGAATGAGATAGACAAGAATCCTGTTCTTAAAATTCTATTTTAGTGAGGAAAAGCATAGTATATATCTGTATATATTTTTTAAAATATATGCTTTAAAATATATAGTTTTGAGGAAAAACACTGATGACCATAATGCTATGTAATGTATTCAAATATTATTTTGTGATTTAAAAATTCCAAAATACAATTAGCCATCAAATATTGGAAGATCAGAGAAAGTCTACTACGAAATCAAAATTCAAACTGAAATCTGACTGACAAAGAATAACCAACCACACATGCAAGATCGGAGGAACGAGAGTTCTAGGAAGTAAGAACAAGTAGAAGTAAGATCTTAAGACGGGTATGAGTTGTGGGTTTAGGACTAGGAAGGCTTGAGGTTCAGGCAAAAGGTGAGAAGTGAGCTGAGGCTGGAGTGGCAAAGCAGTCCCAGATCATGCTGAGCATTGAGAGTCACGGCAAAGTGATGGATCTCTGCTTTGTAGTTGATGGGACAGAAGTCTTTGCCCAGGTCGATGAATGACCAGATATGTGATGCTAAAATGGAGTACATATTGAATATGGATTGTGAGAGTAGGGCAAAAGGGACAAGAACTTGAACTGGAGGTTTTGCACCAACTTAAATGATGGTAGTTTGGGGACATCTGGGTGGCTCAGCTCGTTGAGTGTCCAACTTCGTCTCAGGTCATGATCTCACATGCCTACACTCTGTTTCTCTCTTTCCCTCAAAATAAATAAACCTTAAATAAATAAATAAATAAATAAATAAATAAATAAATAAATAACAGTAGTTGGACTAAAAATTTAAAGGAAGAACAAAGAATTCAGCAATCTGGAATCCTTGAAATATAATATCAAGGAAGATAGCATGTTTATTTTCCTGTGTTTGTTGGATGGTAGGAGCCTACCTTTGATAAACACTAATTAGCAAACACAGATGGCCAAAACATATTGACCGACTTCCAACAACTTCTTCCAATACCTTTCTACTACCTCATCCCAATGCTTAAAACTCCTCTCATCATTTTTTTCAGTTGAGTTTAGTTCAATCTCTTCTCTATTCCAATAATCTTGAATAAAGTCCCCCATGCCCTTAAAGTTCGCCCAAACCAAGTTTTTCTTATACTAAGTAGATGAAAACTTATATTTTTGACTTGACTGAGTGTGGATATTTTACTTTGATGATGCACATTGATAGGGACAGCATGAGATTTTAGAGAAAACAGAGTTCAGAGTTAGAGGTGCTAAGTTTAGGATGATAATATCTTTCCAAACATGGTGATATGTGCAAGTGAGAAGTTCCTGGTAAAGGCTTGTGTTGAAGATCCATACATGTGAAAGTTCTCAATATATAAATGTTGCATAAATCCATGAGATCAAATGAGGCTACATAGGGACAGGTGACATGAGGTTATGCGGACAGAAAAGAGAAGGGAGTCCTGTACAGACCTCTGGGACTCTTAACATTTAGCGATGGAGAATGGAAGTGGAAACAAATAAAGTCTGAGAATAAAAGACAGGTTAAAAAAAAAAGAGGTAAAGCAAATGAAAAATATCTCATTTTTATATGATAGTATAAATTAATACTAATATGTTTTCTGGTCTTTTATTCAATAACACTGTCATGAACATTTAAAATTAAGATTTTTAAATGATTTTTATAAAAATATTAGATAATAAAAATCAAACACAAAGATAAACACAGAGACTTTACATTTCTTAGAAATATTATTTTCATGGACAAAGAGCAACAACAAAAAACAAAGTGGAATACTCCAATTAAAGCAAGCAAAAAACAACTAAACGAGCAAAATAGATCTATGTATGTAAGAAGAATCAATTTTTTAAATAATAATCTTATGTGTTATTCAAGATTGTATAACTGAGTTTACTGATAAACATCATTCTGGTAATAGCCCAGTACTGGTTGGGAAGAAAGGTTGACTTCAAATTGTGTTATTTTGGGAGATAGAATAGAATGAAAGAATAGAAATATAACAAATTTACTCCAGATATTTCCCTGTACTGGGACAACCCTGAGACCTTAGGGATTCATGTTCTCCAGACATAAAAGATATCACTGTATATCACCTAATTCTGCACAGTACTATAGAAAATATATTGCCTGTAAGTTCATATGTAATTTAGGAAGCATTAAATAGTAACTTGCTTTTATTTCTCTTATTTATCAAAATCAATGCTTGATCTGCTCTTGCGTAGTGAAATATTTTAAATAACCAAGTATTAAGCTTCAACTTTAAAAATATGCTTAATTATATTAAACAGTCAACAAAACCCAAAATATATTGTTCATATAAATATTTTATATTTATTTCCTAGATATTTGTATATCCACTATGTCAAATTAATTTCATCACATTCATTCTTTGTATGTTTAACTATTAGTTTTGAGTAGATGGTCATAATTTTTAGAACTTGGGCTTATTAGACAGCAAAGACTATTCTTCATGCTGGTAAGTAGGTAATATGTTCACAATTTTATATATGAGTAATTAATCTTGTGATGCATTTGTATTTCTATCTGTAAGACTCTCTTATTCCATTTCCACAGAAATAAGAAAAAGATAAAGACAAAATTGAAATTTTTAAAAAAATATTTTTTTTACACACATATATTCAGTTTCTTTTTAAATTAAGTGATACATCTATACTATTTAAGATATAACAGGTGAAGGATCTTTCTTCCATACTTTCTTCCCATATTCTACCCTAAACCAAGTCCCCTACCCAAAGATAACAACTATTCTTCCATTAGTATTTCAGGAATATACAAGGCTATACATACTGTCAATATATTACATATTTATTGCGTTATATTTATATGCATATATACACAAATACAAACAACAGATAGAAAAGATAATACATCTCTAGAGTTCGAGAGAGGGAGGGAGGCAAATCCTGAGAGACTCTTGAACACTGAAACAAACAGGATTGAAGGGGAAGGGGGAAAGGAAAAGGGGGTGATGGTCATGGAGGAGGGCACTTGTGGGGCAGAACACTGGGTGTTATATATGGAAACCAACTTGACAATAAACTGTAAATAAAAAAATAAAAAATAAATAAAATAAATTTGAGTTGACTAAAAAAATGAAAAAAAGAAAGAATAACTCATCCATGTATATTGCTCCCTTTATTTTGTACAATTATTAGAAGGCTAACTTACTATACACACAAATCTGTCTTACCTCTTGAATCTAATAGTATATGGTGGAAATAATTTCATATTAGTTTTAATATCCATTGTTTATTAGATTTAAAACAATATTACATGGAACACATAGGTCTTATTTAATAACTAGGCCACTGGTAATTATTTAGCTTATTTCAATTAATTTTCTCTCATAAACAATGCAAAATGGATTAAATTGAATGTAAACAATTTCCTAAAAGTACAATATGTCTTCAGAATAAATTTATAGAAATGGAAATGACAGTATCAAGGGTAGTTTGATTTTTCATTTTATCTGTATTACTTAAAATAATGGTATGGAGTTTCATTTGAAATTTAAATTTAAGGGCAACTAGGCGGCTCAGTTGGTTAGGCATCTAACTTTGGCTCAGGTCATGTTCTTGCAGTTTGTGAGTTCAAGTCCACATTGGGCTACATGCAGACAGTGCAGACAGTGCAGAATCTGCATGAGGTTCTTCTCTCTCTCTCCTACTTACCCATTCTTGCTCTCTTTATCTCTCAAAATAAATAAATAAACTAAAAAAAGACACTTGGATTTAAGAAATCATTAGCTATGTCAAATGTGCTGCATAGCTGAACTAGTCAGATATTTCAAAACACGGCTCGTGAAATTTTACTTTGGGTTATAAATGATTAAATATTGAAAGAAATATTTGTTTTGCCAGTGTTAGAAAAATATTGTATGGGTCATTTGAAAATATATTTAAATACTACAAAGTTCTGTGCATACATAAATAAAATTAGTTGCTCATTAACATAACAAAGCTCAATAATATTCAAAATAATTATTTGAGCATTCTTCTACAGAGATGAGATGAAATTGAAGCACTTTTCAATATCTCATCAGCTACTTCATTCTGACGAGAAAGGAAATAACATTTTTTTCAAGTGACTTCTGAAAGGGAACATAATAAAATCTGTTACTTCAATACCTATAGTCATGTTTATGAAGTTCTAATGATAATGAGGTTGTTTATGATTTTTATCCAAATAAAGCTATGTGGTCTAGTTTTTCTTTCTAAGCCTGAAGCATAATAAAGAACTTTAATGTTCCATCAAGGGCAAATAGGCAGTGAACTTAAAATGATAGTTCACCCTGGCAAAGAAATGTCTCTTTAGATGATGTCTTGGAAAGAATCGGAGGAAATTGCAATGGGAAATCATTCAGACAAACATCCGAGAGATCTGTTACGTGGAATAGCTATGTAACACACTTGTGATGATAATTTTGGAAATGTATTACTGAATGCAAATATTCAGGGATTGCTTGATCAAGCTTAAGTCTATGAAACTTAGTTTGGTAAGCTCACTGTCTTCTATGAAAGAAATGCTGCCTTTTGACTGGAAAAATTTTATTGTTATGTCTCTAATTAAATTCAAAGTGTTCTCTGTGATTTGCCTTTGCTTTCATTTAATCTATTGTAAAAATAAAATTGTTTTATTGATATAAATTTTCCCACTGACATATATGGATATGACAATATGAGAAAAAAGTTTATATTATCTAATCATAAATAAACAGTTTTTAATTTTGTCATGGAAGATGCAATGCAGTACAGTTAACAATAAATCTACTATAGCTCTATTTTTAATTTTTGGATGACAAAACATAGTTGAATATATGAAATCTTTAGTTATGCATACATAGTCCATAGATACAGAACTGAAAAAATATTGAGAGAAACATACACTTTTTGTAAGTTTTAAATTTTTATTTAGAAATTATTGATTTCAACCTTATAGAGGAACTTCAGAAATGATTCAAAGAACATCTATATACCCATTACTTCTAGTCACTCATTCAATAACATTTCCCCCATTATGAGTGCTTCCTCTTTCTATCTCCCTCTTTCACCCTTCCATATATATAATTTTATAAATAACTATACTTACCATTATTTTTTTCATTTGATGATAGATTGCAGATATGGGGATAATTATTGATATATATATATATTTATTTATTTATTAGTTTATTACCAAGGTGGTTTCCATATAACACCCAGTGCTCTTCCCAAGTGCCCCTCTCCATGACCATCACCCCCCTCCTCTATCCCCTCTCCCTCTTCAGCCCTCAGTTTGTTTTCAGTACTCAAAGAGTCTCTCATGATTTGCCTCACTCCCTCTCTCTAACTCTTTTCTCCCCCTTTCCCCTTCCCATGGTCCCCTGTTAGGTTTCTCATGTTCGACCTGTGAGTGAAAATATATGGTATTTGTCCTTCTCTGCCCGACTTATTTCACTTAGCATGACACACTCGAGGTCCATCCACTTTCCTACAAATGGCCAGATTTCATTCTTTTTCATTGCCATGCAATACTCCATTGTATATATATATACCACATCTTCTTGATCCATTCATCAGGTGATGGACATTTAGTCTCTTTCCATGATTTGGCTATTGTTGAAATTACTGCTACAAACATTGGGGTATATGTGCCTCTATGCATCAGCATTTCTGTATCCCTTGGGTAGATCCCCAGCAGTGCTTTTGCTGGGTTATAGGGGAGTTCTACTGATAGATTTTTAAGGAACCTCCACACTGTTTTCCAGAGCGGATGCACCAGTTTACATTCCCATCAACAATGTAGGAGGGTGCCCGTCTCTCCACATCATCGCCAGCATCTATAGTCTCTTGATTTGTTCACTTTAGTCACTCTGACCGGTGTAAGGTGATATCTCAGTGTGGATTCGATTTGTATTTTCCTTTTTTTTTTTTTCAATTTGTATTTTCCTAATGCTGGGTGACACTGAGCATCGTTTCATGTGCCTGTTGGCCATCTGGATGTCCTCTTTGAAGAAGTGTCTGTTCAAGTCTTCTGCCCATTTCTTCACTGGATTATTCATTTTTCGGGTGTGGAGTTTGGTGAGTTCCTTGTAGATTTTGGATACTAGCCCTTTATTCGATATGCCATTTGCCACTATCTTTTCCCATTCTGCCGGTTGCCTATTAGTTTTTTTTTTTATTGTTTCCTTTGCATTGCAGAAGCTTTTTATATTGATGAGGTCCCAATAGATCGTTTTTGTTCTTGATTTCCTACCTAGTTAAGATATTTTACTCAAACAAGATATGGTGGTTAGTTAAAGGAAAGTATAAACAACGTAAACTACAAGGTGTGGAAAGATCTCTAGTTGGGGGAAATTACTATCCACGTCATGAATTTAGTCTCTGGCAATTTCTGCCATTGACATGTGACCAGGCTGCACTTTTGTTGTTTCTTCTTAGGTAGTATTTTAAGCAAATATTAACCTTGGGCCAAATGCTTAACAAATGATAGATTTGATTGATAGTGAATCAAATAGTTTTATGCTAGATGTAGTGCTAGAATATGAAAAGTTAGCATTAATTTGCTTTGTATAATGAATAAAAAGCTGCCTTTAAGAATGAATAAAAAATGAAACTGCAATGAATGAAGGGAAAATGGTATGTGCAAATATGAAAAACTTTATGAAAATCTAGCAATAATGAGGTTGTTTATGATTTTTATTCAAATAAAACTATGTGGTACAATTTTTCTGGTTTTAGATAAAATTATGACAAATTTCTGAAGTTTGGGACACTGAAATTAATCCTTACTGTAGAGTTCCAGACGGGTGCTTCTTTGCTTATTTATTTATTTAGCCATTTGGATTTGATTTTCTGTCAACTGGATATTCATAGTGTTTACCTGTTTTCATTCAAATCACATACCATTTTTTTGTTAGCTGAAAGAGCAATTTGTGTTAACACACATATAACTTTTAGCTACATGTATTAGAATTTTCTTAAATCTACAATTTGACTAGTGGTTTAATATATCTTTGCTAGGATGATTTTCATAGTTAAATATTTACTTTTTAAAATTTATAAATTTCCAGTCTAAAAGAAATCTTTCCATTTGGTTATTTATGGAAGGTTTCCAGATTTTCTTTTAAAATATTTGTTTTTGCTTTTACCATTTTATGTCTTTAATCCATACAAAATATATTTTAAATATATGTAGGTTATAATTTTCTTTAGCCTCTTGGTTATTTCAGCACCATTAAAAATACATTATTTTGGGTTTGAGCCTGGCATAGGGCTCTATGCAGACAGCTCAGAGCCTGCAGCCTGTTTCAGATTCTGTATTTCCCTGTCTATCTGCCTCTTCCCCTCTCATGCTCTGTCTCTCTCTGTCTCAAAAATAAATAAACCATTAAAAAATAAAAAGAAATAAAAATACATTATTCATTATCAATAGCTCTATAACCATTATTTGAAATAATGCATTAAATTCCCTACAGTTTTTATATATTTGAATTTATACTGAAACAAATTAGTCTATACCTTTATTCTCCCTCATTTTTATTATAATTAAAGTATGTAGTCTTTAATATATTTAAATACACAGTTTTCCACTTAACCTTGAAAATGTTTAATCTAATTCCAAAACAAATTCTGTAGGAACAATAGCTGAATTTACTAAGATAATATGTCTTCTCATACAATTATATATTATTTTTTACATTTATTCAAATGTATTATACTTGAAATTAAAAACATAAATTTGGTTGTCTTTCTTGTTAAATTTCTAATCATTTAATGTTTTGTTGAAATGTTTAATAAAATATTTTCTCTTTCACCTTAAATGACTATTGGTAAAAAAAAGTTTTGATTTTAAACACTCTTTTCATATATAACATTCCTATCAACTATCTTTATTCTAGTAGTCTTTAAAATTGTTTTTAAGTACATAACAAGTCATGGGTAAAAGTACAATCTTTTCAAATATATATACATATTCTTAATTTAATTTTCTCACTACATTGAGTCCTGCATTAAATGTATTGAATAATAATAGCCCAAATTATGGGACAAACTGCCCAGCAATGCTTGATTTCTGACACCATGTTCAATGTCAGTCCTATAAAGACAAAAAATACTGGAGAATTCTTACAGATAAAGTGATGAATGCATGATATGAGTGGAATAAATAATAGGAAAAAATTCTATAGAAGATATGACTGGAAAATGTGGCAACATTTGAACACAGATTGTATGTAACATAATACTGAAGTAGCTTTATTGTATTTTACTTACAAATATACAAATATTAAGAGTGATAAAGCAAATGTAGCAAAATATGAACAAATTATGAATCTCTGTGAGCCTTATATAGAAATTCTTTGTGATGATCTTGTAATTTTTCTGTATGAGTGGAATTATATTTAACATAAAAATAAAATACAAAAAAAAAGTGAGATTCAGATATCCCTGTTTATGTCCTGATATTAACTGAATTTGTATTTGTGCTTTCACATTTAATAAAATATTTGTTGTAAGTTTTTGTAAATTATAAAAAGTCTATTATGAATATTTGTTGAATTTTATGGAATCTTTTTCACAACCATTGTTGAATGATTACAAACATGTGTTGGAGTGTGTTAATAGACTTTCTGATGCTAAGCCACTCTTGCATTCCTGAAATAACCTTAACTGAGCAATGTATCTGATGTATACACAAGAAACAAGTTGAAAATTTGAATAGACTGAATGCCTTAGGATATTTTGAAAAGGCAATTGAAAATACAGCTTTCAATATTACTTGGATTTAACATTAAAAAATGAATTATTCCATGCTATTGAAATTATGTTTTCCATTGTCTGAGAGGAAAAGTGTCTTATCCATTTAAAATACTGGCACCTGGATGGTTCCATGGGATGAGAATCAGACTCTTAATTTCTGGTCAGGTTCTGATCTCAACATGTCATGAGATCTAGCCCCAGGTCATTCTCCAGGTGCTTAAGATTCTCTCTCTCCTCCTCTTCCCCTCCCCTGCTTATGCATGTCCCCTTTCCCACCTTTCTGGCTTTCTCTCTCTCCAAAAAAAAAATATATATATATATATATAATATATATATATATTTAGTGTGTATATATATATATATACGCACTAAATATAAGAACAAGTTATTAACTAACTAAATAGCTAAATAAATAAACAAATGAGCTAGCAAGCAAGAAATACCTGTTGAGAAAACATGTCACAATCTTTATTGATACAACATATTAACAGAAGATTTGGAGACTCCAGGCTGACTAGTGGTTACTGTGAGTCACTCATGGTGATTTCAGTTAAGGCCATGGTAGCAGAGGTTGGATAGGGGGGCTAGCAAGAAGTCAGGATGGCTAACTGGTTAGCTTCCCATAGAGTACCCATCTTAAAGAAACTGAATACAAAGCAGTTTAGTTAATTTGGCAGATGTGAAAGGAAGTCCAAAGAGTTGATGTGACCTGTCACATGTCCCGCAGTAAATACTTGAAGCTCTTTGGAGGTATTAGTTGTGTATATAGAAAAAGTACCTGCTACGGGGCGCCTGGGTGGCTCAGTCAGTTAAGCGTCCAGCTTTGGCTCAGGTCATGATCTCATGGTTTGTGAGTTCGAGTCCCGCTTCAGGCTCTGTGCTGACAGCTAGCTCAGAGCCTGGAGCCTGTCTTCAGATTCTGGGTCTCCCTCTCTCTCTGACTCTCCCTTGCTCACGCTGTCTCTGTCTCAAAAATAAATTAAAACATTAAAAAAAGAAAAAAGAAAAAAAAGTATTTGCTTGTTTACTAAATGGAAATAAAATACAGGTGCTGAAGTTCTCTTATAATGTTCTAACACACCCCAATTTGACAGTGACATAGAAGTGGAGAATCAATTTGTGGAATCCACTGAAGAGGGGAAATGCAGGAAAGATTATCTGAAGTGATCTTGTTTGGATACAACTACATGGATCCAGAAGTTCACCCTACAATGTTTGTGAATGGCACTCCAGAGTTGGGCAAGACACACTCATTCCTATAGGTTACAATAGAAATCTATTTCCTGGAGCACAGAAACAAGCAGACACTTCGCTGGATCTGGTGATCATCTATCACTTTCATTTTACTTCCAGTCAAATAGATCTAGAGTGGCAAACCCTGAATTGCCTAACCTAATATTTTATTTGGATTTTTAAAAAAAAACTACTACAGTTTATGTAAATATACATATTTTCATTTTATTACCAATTACTGTATTGAACTTTTTAAAATATTCTAGTCAAGGTGTATATGAACCTACATTTGATCATATATTCTGTACATTATTTATATGAAAAATTATGTATGAATATTGAACAAATAGCATTTGAAACTTAGGTTAGAGTTGCTTTCCTTTGTTCTAATTTTATGCTCTTATAATGAAAATATGTTTTTTCTTTGATATTGATAATGTTTATGCTTTTTAAGTGTACTAATTGTGTTATATATTATACTAATTTTCTCTATTTCTAATTATTTTATAAATAAAATTTTTATTAATAGTTTAGAAAAGTATTTTAATTTTTACTTTTATTTTATTGTGATAATATTATAGATGATATTGTTTCTTATTTTGTAAATTATTTAGTTTTAATTTTTCATTTTGATGTTTTCTTAACACAAGTACTAAAAATGATATATATTAATTTTATTAAATTTATCAAATATTTTATATATTTACACTTCCAAAATTTTTATGATGTTGTATTTAACTGTCTTATCTCTCAAAGACTTAGAATTCTGATAGTCTCCTACAAGTATTTTCTTTCTGTTTTGTTTTCCTTTTTACTTCAAAAATATTTTGTATATTTTGGTACTATACAATTTATCTTCTGATAAGTTTATTAAGTTAGTGTATATTTGCATGACCTTTAACATTCCCATTCCATTCATTTTTTAAGAATGTACCTTGTATATAAGATGGCGTTGGGTTATAATTTTAGTCCTAATGTTTCATTATTATTGTCTAGTGTTGGTATACTTCAAGAGATGTTCCCATCTTTTGCAAATGGTAATTCTGTGCTTTGAATTCCTTCTCTTGGTTTAAATCCATTTGCCTTTGCCTTACAAACATTTCTTTATAATTCCATGCCTATCATGTAACTTCTTCTTCTGCATTTTTATTTTTTTTAATGTGCTCGTAAATCATCCTTTTCATTTCTCAAAAGAAAGAAAATATGTGTACTTAGCCCACCATCTTGAGCCAACACAGATTGCTGTCTCTTTCCATGCATTTGAACTGTCCTTGAAGAAATTGCATTGAATGAACTTTGTGTCTTTCTAGTTGACCTCTGAAGGCATCAAGTTTGGGCTGAAAATATAATTGGAAAAAAACTTCTTTGGCTCATGAGTCAGTAGACAGAATGTTAAGATTATAAACTATTTTGTCTGTTTTGCTATGGACAGAATCAGATTTTCCCATAGTATGAATGGACTTATTTCATTGCATGCAATTCTACTCAGAGATATTTGCATTTAATGCTTCCAGAGTTTCATGATATTTCAGGGATATTTAAGGATATCATCATATCCTTCAGACTGATGTGTAAAATCAACTTGAGATTTTAATCCTATGGGAAAGAGTAAATGTTATGGTAACATATAGGTAAATGTTAGATATGTGGCATCCATAGTAAATGCCTTTGTAGGAAGCAGAATAATAAAAATATTTAACATTTTATGTGGCATGGAATTAACTATTCAACATGGGAAATTGACTCATCAGAAAAGCAGCTGAACACAAATACAGGTATTGCTACAATGATGTGTACTTTCTGATGACTAATTGTGAATTCATAAATATTTATAATAATTCTGGCTGACGGAAAAAAATATTGGGAAGAGTGAAACCCTGCCATTGTCTAAATACTACTGTTCTTAACTGAGGACATTCTAGAGTAAGTGGCTAACTTAAAAGCAAACATTCAGTTCTCCAGGAGTTGGTACAAAGCCATGTCAATTTTAAGTGGACAGACAAGCCAAATTCAATGCCTTTTAATTAGGCTACATAGGTAAAATTTATTTCTAAAGGCTAAAAAAATAAAAGATAAACAATGGTCTCACAAAGAGAAAGTTGCTGCTTTAAAAATTATTCTGGCCTGAGTTGAATATAGAACTACTATTTGTTTTAGAAATCAATCACAATTTCACTTTATATCATAAAGTAAACTGTTTTGCAGAATTTAATAGGATTACACTATTGATTCCATCTATACAATGCTAGCTGGTGTTGCATACCTATGAACTATGGCCTATTATGTTACTGAGCACATGAGAAAAGGGATTAGTTTGTGAAACAACAAGCAGATTTCATGCCTCTGTACAATGTCCGCATACCTGTTAATTCAATAGTCATTTTATGTTAGTAAATGTCAACCAATAAAACAAAACAAAACAAAAAAGTGGTCTATTCTAATCCCTGAAGCATCTGGCTAAGCTTATTTGAAACACTCATGTTGGGTACCTATTCAAAATCCAGGCACTGGATTCAAAAGAATAGGTCTATTTATTTTCTTCACAAAGATAAACATATTATTGTATCCTTGATTTCAACTGCATATGATTTCAATAATTTCAGTAGTGTCTTCTTGAAAATCATTTAATCATACCAGAAACTAATATCCAACTATTTATTCTAGCTTATTTTCAGTTGAAGTCAGGGGAAAAGTGACAATGTTCCAGTGAGAGGGTAGAAGAGGAAGGAAGCTGTAAATATCACTACAAATGTTCTCTGCTGCCAATAATTATGAATATGTCCAAGTTATTTCCTGGGGATTTATGTATATGAACATACAAATTAACTGGTAAACAGGTAAATTTTAAATTGTTCATACCTAAAATCATTTGCCTCTTTTTTTTTAAGTTTATTTATTTATTTTGAGAGAAAGAATGCAAGTGGAGGACAGGAAGGTAGAAACAGTGTCCCAAGCAAGCTTTGTGCTGTCAGTGCCGTGCCGGACTTGGGACTTGAATTCACCAACGTGAGATAATGACCTGAGCCAAAAATCAAGAGTCAGATGCTCAACAACTGAGCTACTCAGGCATTCCTAAAATTTAATTGCTTCTTACGTGCTTCTTACCTAGATTCTTCATGTCATGGACTTTTCTTTGCTTCACTTTTATTTTGTAGACATTGCCAGTCATGAGAGACTTATCTTTCATAAGATTTCAGTTAAAATACAGTTATTTGTAAGTATGTTCAAACAACATTGGGTAAATGGTGAAGAAACTTTTAATTGCTTTATAAAGAAATTGTTATGATTTAAAAAAAATTTAATGCTTATTTATTTTTGAGAGAGGCAGAGTGTGAGCTGGGGCAGGGGAGGGAGAGAGGGAAACATGGAATCTGAAGCAGGTTCCAGCTCTGAGCTGTCAGCACAGAGCCCTACATTGGCCTCCAACTCACCAACTGTGAGATCAAGACCTGAGCCGAGGTCGGCCACTTAACCAACTGAGCCACCCAAGGCACCCTTTAACTTTTGATTTAATGGTTAATTTTGGAAATAGTAAAATAATAATAATAATAATGATAATAATAATAATAATAATAATAATAAGTAACTGTTACTTACACCAGTAGCCTACACTTTTCAAAATTATACTTTGTATACTATTGTTCAAATGCCTACAATATCAGCATTCATTGCCTCTGAATTGCTTTACTCCTCCATTTGAAATCTTAGCAAAGTAGCTGTGCTTCATCATCTTCATATTCATGGATGCTCATAGTCACAGACAAGAGCCTCTGAAGTGTAAATTATCTTCAATTGGAGCCTAATCCCAAAATTTCAAATTTTCCAAACTAAATCCTCCTAGAAAAATAATTTGACACGATAAACTGATTAATGTTCCCCACTTCAATATATTCACATCTTAATCCTGGAAACTTGTGAGAATACCTTATGTGGCTAAAGGGACATTGGATACATGATTAAATTAAGGGTTTTGAGATGGGGAGATTATGCTGGATTATCTAGGTTGGCTCTATATGTAATCACAGATGTCTTTGTAAGAGGGAAACAGAGGTGGATTTGACTACAATAGAGAAGACCACGAAACAGAAGCTGGAGTCATGTGCATTGAAGGACGCGGAAAGTACTGTAAGTCAATAGGGATGGCCCTTAGCAGTTTAAAAAAGCAAGGAAATAGATTCTTTCCTTGAACTTCCAGAAGAAAACAGCCCTGCTTATACATTGATATTAACTCCATAAAACTCATGTTGGACTTCTGATCTCCACAAGTTTAAGAGAATAAGTCTGTGTTGTTTATGTCACTAAGCTTTTCTAGTAATATGTTACAGCAGCAATAAAATATCAGTGCACTTGTTTTTCATGTGAGTATTGCTCTCCATATTTACCAGTGATAACGCACAAAAAGAAAAGACTGGATTTTGAAATGTGTCAACCTTTACTATTTATACAATGAGTCCAAGTTTCAATCCAATTCTAATGGGAAGCCTACAGTAAGATTAAGTTCAAAGTGGAAGAGATTCACTGGGCATAAAGTCTATGAAAGACAAAGAAGAAAGGAAGTCCTAGTAGGGAGAATCTTCAAATCTGGGATGAGGTTTGCTATCTATGCAAAGACAGAGGTAAAGAAGAAATATTGAGTATGAAGACCTACTGATACAGTTTTGAGAAAGTCTCACTCATGTCAACAGGGAATCCCAGAGATTATCTATTCCGGAAGCTATGTGTTGAGCAGACACAACAGTGCCCTACCTAGCACTGCACCTCACCCAGTCATTAGCTCAAACTCCCCAGGGAATTCTTGGGCTAGAAGCCTGTGACAGATTCTAAAAGTATTGCCAGCTGATTGCAATCCTGGTAGAAGTTTTTCTTTTGCAGTGATATCCATGTGGCACGCATCCATGGCTGCCGAAGTCAATTCAACAATAACTGAAGTTCATTATCACTGTCTATGAAATAGGAAGCGTTGGCTCTTGCAGATCATGGAGATAAACATGAAGGGATCTACTTAAAAGTTCTTAGGGGGGATACATCTACTTATTTAGGGTAAGGGCTAATTTTGTGATCTAGTAATATGCAAAGTTGTTACATGTCAACTAAATGTCTATAATATCAATATTTATTATCCAGGCATTGCTGTTCTTTTAATATGAAAATTAACTAATGTAGATGTGCTTTGTAGTCCCTGGCACATTCATGAATGCACATTGTCACAGGAAAGAACCTCTCAACTTTGAGTTATAAGTTTCCCAAACTATTTTCTTGTGGTATACCCCATATATTCTGCTTCAGTGATAGAAATGCTGTCTAAAACTTAAAAGATGAATCTATAAGCTACAGTGGCTTTTTAAAATTGTAAATGTATTCTATTTATGGCTTCCTTCGTTTAATGTCAAGATTCAAGGGACACTACTACTTTGTCAATGATTTCTGGGGTGAATGTCAATAAAACAAAACCATGTGGGAGAACAACTGATTCTTTCTTCCTTTAGTTACTCAGTTTTTGTACCAACAGTCAATTTTCATGCTATCCTTTGTCCCCCCATCACTACAGCAAACAAGCCACATTTCCTTTCACTAGTACAATATAATCTAGTATGTTACTAAATATGGATGACTAATGGTTGTTAAAGATAAGTTATAAACTTTCCAAATTTATATCTTAATTATTTCTCCTAGGCATTTTTCAATGTCTGAAAACTTTAGAATGGATGTAATATAAACACTTCTTTGATAAATTTGAAATTATTTGACACATTCATTCTAAAAAAAATAATATATTTTCAAATTTATTTGTACCATCATTCATCTTTAATTTTTATCCATTCCTAAAATGAGGTGATATTCTCTGTTTCAAGGCCAGTACATCTAATTGGGCATTAATCTTCTGTCTCTTTTGATTATCTTCTTTTATAGAGGACTTCACTCTGAACAAATGAAATAAAACCTAAGCTTCATTTAATTCCATGTCTCCTAACAGCTACTGTCTGACATCTCTCTTCATCTTCTTTACTAAATTTCCTGAAAGAATTGTCTAAATTCACTTCTCACAAAAAATGGGGTAGGGTTTTCATTGACAAAAAGCTACTCTGACTTTTCTCTCTGAGGCTTATCCTCATTGCCACATTCAATGATTATCTACCTTTTTTCTTGTGAAAGGTATCACTGATTACTCTCTTCTTTCTTGCTTTCCTTGGGAACACTTTCTTTTCATACATTTACCACTGTTCCTTCTATTATCTCCTTTTACACCACCTACACCTTCTCTTTCCTTTCCTTTCCTTTCCTTTCCTTTCCTTTCCTTTCCTTTCCTTTCCTTTCCTTTCCTTTCCTTTCCTTTCCTTTCCTTTCCTTTCCTTTCCCTTCCTTTGTTTTCTTCTCCTTCTCCTTCTTCTTCTCCATGCTTCAAAAAATTCCATTCCATTGGCTCCTAGTGGCTGAGGGTTAAGCACCTGACCCTTCAGTTCAGGTCATGGGCTCAGGGTTCCAAAGTTGGAACTACATACTGAGAAGGTGGACACTGCTTGCAATTCTCTTTCTCTCTCTCTCTCTCTCTCTCTCTCTCTGCCCCTCCTCTGCTTTCTTCCTCTCTCTCTCTCTCATTCTTTCTCTCTCAAAACAAATAAATACACTTAAAAAAAAAAAAAAACATTTCATTCTCAGGTGACTATTGTGATCACATTGTACTTGTCCACAGGGACATAGAGGGATATTTCACTCTCTTTTGTCTCACAAATAACTGATAAAACAAAGATTAAGATATTTCTCTTCTTTAGTCCAAATTTCTTCCTGACTTAAGTGACTATTATATATCTACTCAATAAATATTCCACAGAAAACTCAAATCAAAAATGCTCAAATTTGAACTCATTATATTCTTTATTAAATCTATTCCTCCATTTGCGTTTTTTATCTGAGTTGATACCACCACCAATTATCCAAACAATCATGGATTTTTAACTCGCCCCGCTTTTAACCCATGTACTAAACTATTTGCTAAATCTTGGTGTCATAATCTTTTAAATTTTACTGTATTTGTATTCTTCTCTATCTCTATATTTCTAGTGGCATCTGAATACTGAACCCAAAATACTTGTAATGTTTTTTTCTAAAATTTTTTAAATCTTTACTTAATTTTAAGAGAAAGAGAGAGACAGATGTGAGCATGGGAAGAATAGAGAAAGAGGGAGACACAGAATCCAAAGCAGGCTCCAGGGTCTGAAGCTGTCAGCACAGAGCCCCATGTGGGGCTGTAACCCCATGTAAAATCATGACCTGAGAAGAAGTTGGACGCTTAACTGACTGAACCACCCAGGAGCCTCAATTCTCTCTTCTTTTTATTTGGAAACACGTTGTCCTGTACCAGTGCTAATGTTAGAGGGGGCAGTTAGGCTTTAACAGGGTGCCTAGAGGCCAGGAAACGGAGAGTCAGGGTTAGCTATTGGGAAAGTTAAAAACTTGTCTTACCAGCACAAGGAAATAAAGCCACAAGAAGCTGGATCAAACCAGACAAGCCAGAGACTGTGACCAAGCAAGGAAGAAAAGGCTTGAATCCTTGTTTCCAAGAAATTCCCACCTTAAGTAATAAATATTCCACATCCTAGTTAACAACTGTCAATAAAAGATAAGGACCCAAACCCTAGGGTAGAGCTCTCTCTTCCTAGTGCTCTCTCTCTCTCTTTCCCCCCCTCCCCCCACAGAGCTCACCTACTAACACATCTCAAGAATGTACTTTCACTTTAATAAACCCCTATTATGTCATTCATATGTTGTGTTGTGTCTGTCCTTGAATTCTTTCTTCTGATGAGACCAAGAGCCTTCTGTAACATCTTTGGGACTAGCTGGATAGAAACCTTGGGACAGGTGTCTCCCCAGTCCACCTGGTAACACTAGACTAGAATAATCCCTCTTTTTGTCGTACATAATGCATCTTGTAAGTTATGTTGTTTTTTTTTTTTT
>NC_043700.1:86893057-86955286 GCF_006229205.1 Suricata suricatta | reverse complement strand
CTCTCTCTCTCTCTCTCTTGACCGCCTTCCCAGATTTCTCTCAACACTTCTACTTCCTGACTCTGGCAATCACCAATCTGTTATGTATTTCTGTGAGAGCTTGATTTTATGCTTGTTTTTTGGTCTTGTTTTTATTTTTTTTTTAGATTTCACATATGTAAGAGAAATTGTACGCTATTTGTCCTTGTCTGTCTGACTTATTTCACTTTGCATAATGCCCTAGAGATCTATTCATGTTGTCATAAATGTCAAGATTTCATTTTTTATAGCTGAAATTATTCCATTGTATGCATGTGTACACATACACACATATGCATATACACATACACATGCACACATGTATATATACTACAAATTATTTGTCCATCCATAAATGGACAAAAAGACACTAAGGTTGTTTCCCTGTCTTATGGATTATAAATAATGCTGCAATGAGCATTTGGATATGAATATCTTTTTTAGTTTGTGGTTTCCTTTTCTGTGGATAAATATTCAGAAGTGGAATTACTGGGTCATCTGGCAGTTCTATTTTTAATTTTTTGAGGAAGCGTCATAGTGCCATGCATTGTTATGCACCAGTTTACATTCCCAATGACAGTGCACAAGCATTCCCTTTTCTTCACACCACACCAAAACTTTTTACTTTTTGTCTTTGGATGATAGTCATTCTAATAGATGTGAAGTGATATTTCATTATGGCTTTGGTCTGCATTTCACTGATGATTAGTGATGTTGAACATCTTTTCATGTACCTGTTGGATATCCATATGTTTTCTTTGGAAAAATATTCAGATCTTCTGCCCATTTTTAAATTGGATTTTTTTTGCTGATATGTATTTTTTGAATATAATTCCCTTATCTGATATATAACTTGCAGTAAATAATTTCTCATGGTTCATAGGTTGCCTTTTCATTTTATTGATGGTTTCCTTTGTTGTGCAGAAACTTTTTGTTTTTATATTTTATGTTTTTATGATTATTTTTAAATGTTTATTTATTTTTGAGAGGGAGAGAGAGACAGCATGAGCAGGGTAGGAGCAGAGAGAGGGAGTCACAGAAACTGAAGCGGGCTTCAGGTTCTAAGCTGTCAACATGGAGCCCAATTCAGGGCTCGAACCATGAACCATGAGATCATGACCTGAGCTGAAGTTGGAGGCTTAACCAACTGAGTCACTCAGCTTTCCATAAGCTTTTTAATTTTTATGTAGTCCCACTTGTTTATTTTTGTTTTTGTCCTTTTTTTGGGCTTTCTTATGTCAAATTAAAATAAATATTTTCTAGACCTATATCAAGGCACTTACAACCTATGTTTTCTGCTTAGAGTTTTAAAGTTTCAGGTCTTATGTTTAAGTCTTTAATCCATTTTGAATTAATTGCTGTGTGGTATAAGATAGTAGTTAAATTTCTTTTTCATGTGACTCCATGGTTTCCCCAACACCATTTACTGAAGAGACTCCTTTCCCCATTGTATGTTTTTGCTCCATTGTCATAAATTAAATGTATGCATAGGTTTATTTCTGGGCTCTCTCTTCTGTTCCATTGATTTATGTCTTTGTTTCTATGGTAATACTATACTATTTTAATTACTACAGTTTTGTAATATAGTTTTAAATAGCTTGATCATGGTATATGATCCTTTTAATTTTGAATTAAATATTTAAAAGCATTATTAAATTTGGTTTGTTAATATTTTGTTGAGAATTTTTGCATTTATGATCTTCAGAGATATTGTCATGTGATTTTTTTTCCTTTGATGTCTTTGTCTGTTTTAATATAACAGTGTAATCTGGCCTTATAAAATGAGTTAGAGTACTCTCCTCTTCCATTTTTGGAAGAGTCTGAGAAGGATTTGTATTCTTAATTAATTAATTTTTCTTTGAATCCTTGGTAGAATTCACCTGTAAAGCTGCCTGATCCTGAATTTTTGTTTCTTGGGAAGTTTTTGAATTGTGATTCAATTTCCTTATTAGTCTATTCAGATTTTCTATTTCATCTTGATTCAATCTTGGTAGTGTGTATGTTTTTAGGAATTTATCCATTTCTTCTATGTTGGTGAATTTGTTGGCTTATAATTTTTTATACTAGTTTCTTATGGTTCTTTTATTCCTGTAGTATGATTTGTAGCATTTTCTTTTTTATTTTTGACTTTAAGCCTTTTCTCTTTTTTTCTTGCTGAGTCTAGATAAAGTTTGTTATTTTTGTTTATGTTTTTATTTATTTATGTATTGTTTTTAATTTTTAAGTTTATTTCGTTATTTTGAGAGGGAGAGAGAGCACATGAGTAGGGAAGAGACAGAGAGAGAATCCCAAGCATACTTGACTCCATCAGCATGGAACCCGATGTGGGGCTTGAACTCATGAACCATGAGATCATGACCTGAGCCATAACCAGGAGTCAGGTGTTTAATCCTCTGAGACACCAGGTGTCCCTGTTTATGTTTCTAAAGAATAAGCTATTAGTTTTCTTGCTCTTTTTTGTTGACTTTTTAGTCTCTATTTTGTTTATTTCTGATCTAATCTTTAATATTTCTTTTCTTCGACTAACTTTGAACTTTGTTCTTTTAAATCTAGTTCCTTGAGGTGCAAAGTTGTTTATTTCAGACATTCCTTTATTCTTGAGGTAGGCATCTAGAGTTATGAACTTCCCTCTTAGAACTGCTTATCTTGCATTCCAAACTTTGGAGGGTTATGTTTCCCTTTTCATTTGTCTCAAGGTATTCTTTTTTTTTCTCATCTGTCTTCTTCATTGAATCATTGGTTGTTCAGTAGCGTGTTGTTTAATCTCCACATATTTGTGAATTTTCCAATTTTTTTCGTGTAATTCATTTGTGATTTCATCTCATTGTGATTGGAAAGAATGTTTAATAAAATTTTAGTCCTCTTAAATTCATTAAGACTTATTTTGTTGTCTAACATATGATCTATCCTGGAAAATGTTCTATGTGCATTTGAGAAGAAGATGTATTTTGTTTCCTTAGAATGGAATATACTGTGTGCTCACTTCAGCAGCATATATACTGAGTGGAATATTTTGTACATGTCTGTTAAATCTATCTGGTCTAATTGTTATATAAGGTCAGTGTTTCCTTATTAATTTTTTCTCTGGATGATTTATCCATTGATATAAAATCCTCCTTAAAATTTCCTACTATTATTGCACCGCTGTCTTTTTCTCCTTTTATAACTGTTAATCTTTGCTTTACATATTTTAGATGTTTCTATGTTGAGTACGTAAATATCTATAACTAATACAACCTCTCATTGGATCGACACCTTTACTATTACTATAGTAAAGTATTACTAATACTTTACCATTACTATTATAAACACTCAACTTTGTCTTTTATTACAATCTGTTTTAAAGGCTATTTTGTCTGACATAAGTATAAGCTACTCCAGTTTTCTTTTGGAATTCATTTGCATGCAATATCATTTTTCAACCCTTCACTTTTCGGTCTGTGTGTGATCTTACATCTAAAAGGGTCTCTGGTAGGCAGCACATAGATGGGTCTTTTTTTTTTTAATACATTCAATCACTATGTTTTTTGAGTGAGAATTTAGTCTATTTATAGTTAAGAAAGTATTTACAGATATGTACTTATTGCTATATTGCTCATTATTTACTTGCTGTATTACAGTTTTTATCAATATTATTAGGAAGTACGACTCATCTTCATGTCCTCTTCTCATCTATATTATCACTGACGTAGCCCATGTGCTCATCACCCTTTGCTGCACTGTTCGCAAGAACATGTCAACTAATTCCGTCTTCTAAAGACTCTTCTTTATCAATTCCCTTCACATTAGAACTATAGATATCTGTCTAAATGAAAATTCACTTACTTAAGATCCATTAGTGAATCATTTAGCCTAAAAGATAATGTCCATATTCTTCAATCTAGCATATAAGCTCTTGTAAGAAGTAGTAATATTTTTATGGCTTCATTCTCTACTTAACCATGTTAGTCAGTGCTTATTATTTTCCCTAATTTGGTTCACATTCTCTATTATAATGCAAGTCTGTTCCTCCAGAGAAATAGTATCAACTATGTATATGAGCTAGAAATAGAGAAATATACATATATATATATACATATATATATATATATTTCACAGAGAGAGATTTATTTTAAGGAATTGTTTCATGCCATTGTGTAAGCTGCCAAATCTGAAATCTGTAGGGCAAGCTGGCAAGCTGGAGATTGAGGTAAGATTTGAAGTTATATTTTTGAAACAAAAGGTTGGAAACAGGCAAAATTTTTATGTTGTAGTCTGGACGCAGAATTCCTTCTTTGAAACCTCTGTCTCTCCCCTTTAGATCTGCAGCTGACTGAATGAGACTCATGCACATTATGGAGGGTAATTTCCTTTGCTTAAAATAGCCTGATTTTTAAAATTAATCACATCTAAAAAATACCTTTACAGCAATATCTAGACAAATATATGGCCAAAGTACTGGTCACCATAGTCAAACAAACTTTAGGCATAAAATTAACCAACAGTTATAATAAATACCCTGTTCTTTCTCTCATCTGCTTAGATAGTTCTGATTTTCTTTCAAAATATAGCTGCTGGAAGTCTCATATGACAACTCTAAACTGTGTTTGTAGGCCCTAATCAATAAAACACTGTTTTAACATTTTCTGTCAAGATCTGCCTTTACAAGAGTACTATTATTTTGCTTTCAAAGTTTCACCTTAATGGTGGACAGATAAGCTAGCATTGGACATGAAGGCATTAATCATATGATGAAAAGACAGAGGAACTACTGATTTCAAAGGTTGAACCAATGTAGTGATCTACAATGGGTGAAGTCAGTCATTATCACAGCACCTCGTCTAAGATAACAACTAAAAATATATGATGAAAGAGTTACAAAGTTCTATTTAGGAGATCATATTTAACCACAATGTCTAGATGTCTAAATATAAATGACAACTAAACAGTCTAACTCTATAAATCTACAGACAGACATTTGAAATATAAAAACATTTTTCATCTAATGACAAATAATGAACATAGGGTATGCAATGGTTGAAATATGAAATATGAAATGTGTTGGCTCAAGGCTGCTCAATAAAAGGTAATAAAAAGCTGAAAGTCATAGAGAATTAGAGAGAAATCACTCTTGCAGGTGCATAATTTTACTGCAAAGGACCAGATCATCTAAGAGATTTTGCAGGCCACGTACAGTGTCTCTTTGTTTTTTTTTCTTTTCTACAACACTTTAAAATATAAGTAATATTCTTACCTCATGGGCCAAAAAAATAGGCTTCTGTCAGATTTATCTTCAATGTGGAGCTCTTAAGTAATTACCTAATTCTTTAAGTGATATGTTATCTTGGGAGATGTCTCCTTACTGTATTTATAACCAGGTCCTTTCTTGCCTGTATAGAAAAGCCTAAAATACGAGGGGCATAACAATGATAGAAATGTATTTCCGTCATGTAAACTTCAGAGGCACAAGTCCAAGTCTGCTCCACAGATTTTGTTATGGATCCAGGCTCCTTGAAGCCTACCAGTCCACTCACATTCTCTTGGTTCAAGGTGGAATCTGTGTCCAGAAGTGGATGAAGAAGAAATAAAAGATTGTGAAAGTGACAATGTCAGACGTATCTAAAGAAGTGTTCAAGAAGGCTTTTCTAAAACACTCGTGTTTTATCTGTTTGTCAGAACTTACTCATGTGAGTATATCCAGCTGCAAGGAAAGTGAGTTGTCCTTATGCTGAATAACAGTGTATCCAGTTAAATTTTCTATGTTTATGACAGAAAGTAAGAACAGATTCTGGAACAGTTGCATTAGGAAGCCCTATTATGGTAAGTAAACATTTAGTCCCATTACTAAAAGAGGATAGCAGATAAAAATATATTATGTGTATTATTTAAGTTTTATTAAGCTATCTGTTAAAGTTTTATAATAGCTTACTTTAATCATTTCCAGAAATATTATTTTGTGAGAGAAAAACACATAAAACTAAATTTCTCTGAGAAACATCTATATACCACAAGACCTAATTAATAAAAATTCACATGTGCACACACACATACACACACACATAGCCTTACTAATGACTCTTTATATGACCTTACTAATGATTTTATGTATATATGTGTATATATGTGTGTGTATTTATGTATGTATATGAGCTTACTAATGACTATTACACATTCTTAAAGATATTTTTAATTTGTCAATTTTTCATATTTTGGCATAATCCAAGGAGTTTTTTTTAAATAAAAATGTATGAGTGAGAGGAATCTTTTTAAATAGTTCATTGTCTAAAGGAGAATTCTTTAAGGATACATTTTGTACAAATTATCTCCAAGGAAAATAACTTTACTATTTGTCATTCCAGCCACAATAATAAAAAATTAGCAGGAAATAAATTGCCTCATATTTATAGCTTTCTAGCATTAAAAGGAGAAGTTGGGATGTGAGTAATATGATGTCTATATTACTCACTTTTTTATTTGTATCTATATATATTATTTACATTTTTGCTTTCTTACATTTTCTAAACACACACAAAAGCTACTTACAATATTTGTTTTAACACTACCTTGGAAATAAACATTAATTTACACACATATCCACAGAAATGTTTGTGATCAAAACAATAACAACAAAAAATAAAATAAGGATTGAAAATATTAACTTTTAAATCATATATTATGCTTTTCATAAGCTCTTAAAAAGGTGGAAACAATCCTCAAATCACTTCAAAATAATAATATATAATACACTACATTAAATGAAGAATTTCTACAGTGACTCTTTCCACTTATATTATTTAGATATCTTTTTCATATACAACAGAACCATAACTAGAACAAACAGAATTCATCTCTTATGACTAGATATTTATCAAACTGCTATATTGTGCTGGGTTTTATTTAAATTTATTAGAAATAGGGGTGCCTGGGTGACTGGAGCAATTCAGTGTCTGACTCTTGGCTGTGACTCAGGTCATGATCTCATGCTTCATGAGATTGAGCCCTGCGTCAGGTTGTGTACAGTCAACAGGGAGACTGAGATTCTCTCTCTCCCTCTCTCTCTGCCCCTCCCCTGCTCATGTGCTCTCTTTCACAAAATAAATAAATTTTTAAAAATTCTTAGAAATAAATTAAACAGGGGCGTCTGGGTGGCTCAGTCAGTTAAGCGGCCAACTTGGGCTCAGGTCATGATCTCGGGTTTGTGAGTTGGAGCCCTGTCTCTGGCTCTGGGCTGACAGCTCAGAGCCAGAAGCTTGCCTCGGATTCTGCATCTTCTCTCTTTGCCTTCCCCTGCTCACTTTCTGTCTCTCTGTCTCTCAAAAACAAATAAATGTTAAAAAAAAATTAAAAAAAAAGAAATCAATAACGTAGTGTTTCCTATTTCAATGAAAATAATAACATTTGCATCAGAATTATATCTGGTGACAAAATTCTCATTTATCCAATTGAAGAATGCACGCATGTAGATATAAAGTGATCTATCTGGCAATCCTTAAATGTGATCATTTTAAATGCATAGAAAGTTAGTCTGTGCAGTGGACAGTTCTCCTTTGCTGCAAGTTCTTTTATTGTAAGAGTAAATTAATGAGCAGTAATATCATTCATATTAAAAAAAAAAAAAACCTCAAGACTTCACAGCAGAGAATGATGAGAATCGTGTATTTAGTTTAGTTCTAAACAGACAAAACCAAAGCCTGTCAATTCCAATAACATATGCCATTATACTGATTGCTTTTATTTTGTGAATTATGTATTAGGTTTGTACATACTTGTGAACCATTAAGAAGCCGTCAAACTCAGCAGAGAGATGTGAAATCCAAATGATTCACATTTCTAGATAAAAACAAATATGCTTCCAAATATTCATAAAAATAAAAAAGGAAATGGAGAAAGACAAAGAGAGCAAATCAATTTGGCTGAAATTTTAGTTTTCTGTGATATGTCTTGTATGAATATTATGCGATTCTTTTATCACGGTTGTCACTACCTACTACAAAATATTTATCACAGGATGTGTTGCATAGGTTATTATGGTAGGTAAAACACCACTTTATTTCTATTAAAGAGTGATGTCTGCTTGAATTTAACATTTACAATGATTAACATAATTATTTCCCTGTAGAATTTTTTGAAATACCTGAGTCTATTTTATTTTACTTTCTTTACTACAAAACGAGACGTGACTTTTTGAACGTGACTAAGTATTTTTTAAGCTTTATTCAAGTAACATAAATTATCTAAAAATAACTTTTCCAAAGTATATAATTATTATTTATGAAAATACATATATTCAATATAGTAAAATTAACACCAAAAGAAGTGAAATAATTAATTGGTTGTAGTTTGTAGTCACAGCCAGGAATCCATTCTTAATCTGTTCCAGAGAGCTTTAAGGAATTGTTACTTAATAGCTGAAGAAAGTTATATACTAACTCCTTATTTTTCTGAAGCTTTGGGAGTTCTAATATGTTAGTGTCTGGTATCAGATGGCTGATATTTATTTAATGCTGGGCATCTCATCAAATATGGGGCAAACTTGATATTGCATTCACAAATATATTTTAAAAAATAGTAATTGCAACTTCAGAGTCTGGTTTAAGACACTACGCAAACGCCATCATGAAATACACTGTTTCAAAAGTGTTTTCCTCACGGCAAGTTGATTTTATTAACAGTTTGTTTGGTAAAGTAAAAGACATCACAAGATTTATAGCAGAAACAATCACAGCAGATATTCACTGTATTGTGCTGAGGTTTTGTTGAGCTCATGGCATCCTGTGATTAACTGCCATTGGAGACAGAGTTTGCAACCAGGGCTGTGTCACAGCTCTGTGTCACCATGTTTCATAAAGTTACTGGTAGGCCTTTTGGGAGGGTTAGTGTATAAACATCCACTTAACAAGAGATGTATGGACAAGCTGTGAAAGTAATGACTAATTGACTGCCATTCGGGATTTCTTTGGAAATCTTTTGACTCCAGCTCCCCCTCACATAATGATGAATGACGTCTCCTTCTCTATTAGAGGGAAACAGCAAGCTTGGGCCCTGAGCAGGCACCTCAAGTGTGACTAGAAGTCATAGTGTTTCAGTCTGTTGAAATGAACAAACAGAGACAGAGTATGTAAGGATTCCCACTTTCTCAGTAGTGAAATTAATAAATTAGTTAAATAAAACACAATAATTTATTTTTTACAGATTTAAAATGGCAAACCAGGGATGCCTGGGTAGCTCACTAGTTTACTTTTCCAACTCTCAAGGTTCCTGAGTTTGAGTTCCATATCAGGCTCCTCGCTAGCTATGCGGAACCTTCTTGGGATGCTCTCTCTCCCTCTCTCTGTGCCCCTACCCACTCATGCTGTATCTGTCTCTCTCAGAATAAAGAAATAAAAGCTTAAATAAAACAAAGTGGCAAATGAAATTGAAACATATATTGTTGAATTTCAGATGTTTTAATTTCAGAGATGTTGGGGCACCTGGGTGGCTCAGTCAGTTGAGCGTCAGACTTCAGCTCAGGTCATGATCTCACAGTCATGGGTTCAACCTGGCGTTGGGCTCTGTGCTGACAGCTCAGAGTCTGGAGCCTGCTTCTGATTCTGTGCCTCCTTCTCCCCCTCCCCCCACTCACTCTCTGTCTCTCTCTCTTTCAAAAATAAATAAACATTAAAAATATTTTTAAAAAAGAAAAGAAATACGCTGTCTTTCCTGGATATAGTCACTATTTCAGTCTTCCAAGGCTGTTTGCAATACAAATGTCCTGAAAAAATTAGTTATCAAAGTTTATGCAGACATGCAGAAACCCCATAAAGAAGTGTCTCCCAACAATTAGGAGAAAGGTAACTGCCAGAAAAAAATATATACATAAAACTTCCAAACTACTAAAACAAAACAAAGAAACAAAAGTATCAATAGAAATAGACTAGTATGTAAAAAATACTTTAAGTTTGACATAAAGGAATAATAAAATAAAGTGATGGCAGATGTGAGACTGAATAAAAGATTCTACCACAAAACATAAATGGGATTGTTTCTCTTTTCAAAGGCAAATAATTTTGGAATGGGTTGCAAAGGAAAATCCTTGTGTATGTTTCTAGAAAGTATATTTCTAAAATAACAAGATATTAAAATGAAGGAGAAACAAAAAGATATATCAGGTGAATACAATCCAAAATGAAATAAGGATCCATACCTGAAAATGAAGTAAGGATTGGGACCTGAAAAGGTAAAATTCTCAGCAACAAAATCAAGACAAAAGACCCTTCATAATACATCAGCACAATTTTTATAATGAGGATATGGAATCCATGAACCGTAAGACACCAGCCATCTTCAAAAAGCGCCACTATCAAAATTGACATGAATTTGACAGAAGAACAATAAAAATAGGTGAATTCAACATATAAATCTTGGCCTCAGATAAGTAAAATTGTTAAATTGTAAGTAATAGTTTATAATCTTATAATACATAAATGCTATAATCAACAAGGTAAATTCTATGAATGCATTATGAACTTTGCATTTAGATGACAATGCAACTTCTTATCAAACATATTTGGAGAATTCAAAAGACGAAACTGGGTCAGGATACAATAATTTATGTATATTAATTAAAATATTTTATTAAAAGGAAATATCTAAGAACTAGTTCATAACTTTGTAACACATATTAATAAAGAAACTTTTTCCTTTTAGGCAGTATTCTAGGCCCTGTGACTACATTACTCAGTTCCTCTATCTTCTATTTACTTTGTATAAATTGTGTATTCCAATATTGTTTCTCTGTTCTAACCCTCCATATCCATTAATGTAGCAATTGCATATAGTTTTGATTCAGTCGCTAGATCCAAGATATTTATTAAAACACACACACATTCACACAGAGAAAAATAGCGTCCATTTTCTTCATATGTAACAGTCCAAACAAAAAAAAATAGATGCCTGAAAGACTGCTTCATATTCTTTCATAATTGTAAATAACATCAGAAAAATTGAAGATATGAAATAAAAAGTAAGGGGAAAGTACTCAAGTGAGATTTGGGTTAACATTGATATAAAAGGCAGAATACATAAAAAGAAAGGAAAGCACAGTTGATTGTGCATAAAAGAGAAAAATGAGAAGGTAATGAGAGTTGATTATGGATTGCTCTGGTTCCTGTATGTTGCCGTTTGTAATGCATCTGCATGTCTTTTTCTGCTTTTGTGATTTTAATTTCATTTCTATGCAGTATTGCTGAAGCACAAGTTATATCAATATCAATGAACTATTAGGATGCCTCTTTTGAATTATATTTTTTAGCAAACCTTTTCTAAACTGGAACAAGCTGAGTCTTTTGAATATTCCAAAAGAAATTTTAAGCAGTTACCAGGAAGCCATACTTAGGCAGACTTTTAACATATAAAACAAAGTGTATTTTAACCTAATTAAATGAACATTTATTTAATTAGAAGAATCTATAGGATAAAGAAGTGGCAAGGCTAACAGCAATTGAAAGATATTGGGAAGCCAGGTTATATTCATAAAGATTTTATGTATTTGGAAAAGAAGAAAATAATTTGCCACCTGATTTACTTATTAACAATTCTAAATTCCATTAACCATGTTTAAATTATTAGAAAATTATACTATTTTGGATATTATATATATTTGTTTATATATTTGGATATATTATATCCAATGACTTTCAATACATCACTGAAATAAAAATTCAAATCAACAATCTTATGAAGTGATAGATATTAAATTAAGAATAAGAATGAGAGATATGTTACTTCTTTCTCAGTAAATTTTTACCTTTAATTTTTCATCTTAAATATCTCAGAATGAAGGTTTTACTCACTGATATAGGCATGTATATCTTATACTTTTATTATTTTGTTATATCAATATATCCTATCCACATTAATATCAAAATATTTAATTGTATAAAAGAAAATAATATCATATTCATTTGGAATTTGGTTATGGAAAACATAGATGTTTGATTGATCAGATTTAATGTCTATTTATTTATTTTGAGAGAGAGAGAGAGAGAGCACACGTAAGTGGGGAAGGGTCAGGAAGAGAGGGCAGGCTCCAGTTCTGTCAGTGCAGAGCCTGATGTGGGGCATGATGTCACCAATGGGAGATCATGACCTGAGCCAAATTCAAGAATCTGATGCTTAATTGACTGAGCCACCCTCGTGGTCTTTGGTTGATTGTATATATATATATATATATGCCAAGTGTTAACAGTGGGATGATTCAACTTATATGGCTTACCTATCCCATACTGCTCATGCCTTTTTCTGCTTCTCTTATGTCCTTGGCTGAAGACCATTGACCTTCCCTTGAAATAGTTCAAGGGAAAAAAGATCAACATATAGATAAATCTACTTAACATAGAAAAATGTTCATTATTTCCATATAGGTACATGTTGTAAAGATATATACTCTGGGGAAAGCAGATGGATCATAAGCGTGCAAAAATAAATTTTGGGGTTGTTGGGGTGGCTCAGTCGGTTAGGTATCTGACTCTTGACTTTGGCTCAGGTCATGATCTCATGTTTCATTTGTTTGAGCCCCCACATTGGGCTCTGTGCTAACAGCATGGAACCTGCATGGGACTCTCTCTCTTCTTCTCTCTCTCTCTGCCCCTCCTGCCTTTACTCTCTCTCTCAAAATAAGTAAATAAACTTTTTAAAATGATAAATACATAAATACATACCTAACTAGATTCTGTATTTGTACATGTAATGGATTATTTATATATGGAAACCTGCTTAGAAGTTTCTACATGTCAGTCAGTCCATTTCTATTGAATTCATATATTCTCTCCTGTTTATATTAAAACAGCAAGAACAACAAGAACATTGTTTCTTAGCAAGAGAAGAGAACTAGAAAACACATACCAGCAGAATTAAAGCACTCAGAAAATTCCAGAGGTCACTAGATTGGTCACCTGATCTGTAGGAGCTTAGTAATTCAATATTCTAATATTTTTCCAGTAAACAATATAAAAGGTGTCCAGATCATTGATATTTGTTCACATGTGGGATAGCAAGTGTGCTGATATAATTTATAATGAATATAATGAATAATTCATTTATTTAAGTTTTCTTGTTTTGGTGTTTATTTCCTTAGCTCCTTTTACTGCTAACTTATAATAATGAGGCCTCAGACAATTACCATAATCTATACAAACCACACCTATAGCTAAATGAGAGTGAGCCCACATACGATAGAATTTGGCATAGTGTCATAAGAACTAAAATAATCATCCAAGATATCTATTAGTATGCACCTTTCTTAATAAAATACATCAGATTTTATCAAGTTATAATGGAGATGTCCTATTTCTTTCTCTCTAGCTAAATCTTCTCTTTGTTGTCCCCCAGATAAATACTTAATATCCAAGCATCCAATATGATACAATAATAACTTAGAGTATGTGTAAGTTTTAACAAGCTCATACTATTTATATTTATAAACTGCAATACATCTTAAAGAAAGAACTAATTTTGTAGATTTAGCTCATGCATTATAGTATTAAAGGCCTCTATTTCAGAGTTTAAAATAAGCATTAATTGCTTACCATGTAAACAATTTGTTCTACATGGGGAAAATACCTAAAATTACATATATCATCCTCCTGTGAAATTTTAAAAATATTCCACAATAGTTCATAAATAATATAAGTATCCTAAAATAATTCTTAAGGCAAAAGGTTGTACCAACACATTCCCTAGCATTACTCATGAAAAAATAACACTCAATATCTAAGGGCAGATGACTACTGTAGAATAATCCCTAAACTTCACATAGTTCTTAGAAGCAAAAATACTTCAGAATTCAAACATTCTAAATTAGAACTTTTCCAAATGCAGTTTCACAGACCTCAAGACCAAACACTTTCATGCAATATATCTAAAGTAGGATGTAGGACTCTGCAGTTTAAAAAGCATCCATATGATACGATCGAAAATGGTTTGTAAGCCAGGTTTTGTGAAGTATTACAACTTATTGTTTTGTTGTTGTTGTTTTGTTTTGTTTTGTTTTGTTGTTTGGGAAAGTGCCCAGGTTTTCAAATGTTCGATGCTGTAAGGTGCAGCTCGAAGAATGTGTATGAGAAGAAGGCACTGATCATGTGACCTTCATTCTGTGGCACAGAATTACATATTGCCTCACACTGATATCAAATGTGGCATTCAAAGATGCATAAACGTGTTCGTCAGTGCTCTGGGCAAACCAACATCAAAATCCTGGCTCATTTAAGTTGTTTAGCATTGGTGAAACATACTAGAACTTTCAAAATAAGTTTAAATATTGAAGAAGAATAAAAAATATATATATTTTATATAATATATATATATATTTTTTAAACTTGTCTTGTGAAGGTCAGATTTTTAATCACATCTTAGTTATCTTTTAACTGAGAGATCATATGTTTTTCTTTTCCCTCTGGACTGGAGATACTTATCATGTCTCAGAAGGCTTCCCAATTTTGCATTTCTCACTAAAAGCTACTTCATTTTCAACTGATATTTTCCCTCCTACACACAGATGTCTGCTTTTGTAACCATATGAGTGTATGTTCATCATAACACAATAATACTGTAGTATCTACTTAATAAAAAGATGGCCATGCAATAATAGGAGATTTGATACTTGTGAGTCTAAGTTAATATATAATATTTATGTTGGTGTAGAATTTTAGAGAGGGAAGACAATTCCAGCTTTGGTAAATCTAAACATCAAAATATATAATGGAGATCCATCAAGTCAAATGATGACCAACCCAGGTATAAGAAGAAATTGATTTGGTCACCTGGAGTTTTATATCAGATTTAGTCCAAAAGTAAAACTCCTTTATCTAGAGGAAAGAAATTGATTACATATCCTGAGTTGAACAGATTCTGGCACTCAGATTCCAGAGAGTAGTGAAGGAACTAAGAATAAAGAACATAAAGACACACCATTTTTGTGTGAAGAAAAAGAATCCTGAAAAATTACAATTGACCTTCTGTACTGACCACAAACAGATTTATACTATGCACAATACTGAGATTCATTGTAAAGCAAGGAAATTCTCCTGTGACCTTACACACAGCTTTTGGTTACTCAACTATGTGCATCACTTACAAATTGCTCACACAGAAAGAACTCACAGCATTGCATCATTCAGGATTTGTAACTTTTTTTTTTGTTAAAGCATAGAACCAGTTTCAGGTGTGACCTGTGAAAAACCTAAGTCTTTACCCCTGTTCTCACAAGGAGAATAATGAACAAACTGATATCAAAAACTCTTCTTAGTTCCATCAGAAGATTGCAGCCACAGAACAAATGGCTGTCCCCAAAATTGGAGGGACAGGCAGATACGGAGAATTGCAACTTACTAGGAACTGAAAACATTCCTAGAACCAGAACTGAAAGAAACATTCAAAGGTTAATTAACTAATTGCTGGAGACTAGCCATATACTAGCTTCAGAGATAAAAGTTCCTGGAGGCTGAGCTTTGGGGATGCCTCACACTTTTGTGATTTTACCCCTAGAAGTCTTACTACATTTTCAAGGTGAAGCTACAAGAAAGCGTCTTTCTTGTTCTTTCATGGCCAATAGAAAAGTAACCACTTTGTAATTGCCCAGAATTCTTTGTACTCTTCAACAAAGGAGAAACTATATCACCAAAGCCTAACCAATCTTAGAATAAGGGAAATATCTAAGTCTAGTCATCACTCTTCTTCTGTTTACTTAAGGACTAAATAAAGCTGAGAAGGACTTGTGAAGAGCACAGCCCAGGGGCACAGGCTCACTATTGGCCTGAGTCCGGTTCAGAATGCTTCCTCGCTTCCCCACATTTCATCAATAGGGCCTGTTCTCCTCAGTTCTCTCACCTGATACAACACGACCAGCTTTCAACCAAAATTACAAGGCATGCTGAAGGCAAAAGACACAATCTGAATAGACAAAGCAAGCAACAGAGTTGTAATCAGATACGGCAAAATTTTTGAAATTATCAGCCTGGGGATTTAAAATAACTCTGAGTAATATGCTAAGGACTCTAATGTAAAATGTGGACAACATACCAAAAAAAAAAAAAAAAGAGACGGGTAGTACCCACAACTCTAAGAAAGAATAAAAAAGAAATGGTAGAAATAAAACATTGTAACTGAAATGAAGAATGCTCTTTGTAGGACTGTCAGGAAATTGGAAAGAGTGAAGCAAAGAGTAGTTAAGGTTGAATATATGTTAATAGAAACATTCCAAACTACAAAGGAAGGAAAAGGAAATAATGAAAAAAGGGGGGGAGTGTGTAACAGAATATCCAAGAATTGTTGGACAATATCAAAAGTATAGCATATGCAAAATGAGAGGGAATACCAGAGAGAGAAGAAACAAACCAACAAAATATTTAAGGTATTTAAAGTAAAATGGCTTAGAATTTTCCAAAGTTAATAAAAAAAACAAACTACAGATCCAAGAAGTTCAGAGTACTGTGCTTAATTTATAAACGAAACTTTGATTGGTATGTATTTACAGGGGAAAAAAACCCAGCAAATAATAGGATTTGGTACTATCCATGGCTTAAGGCCTCCACTAAAAATATTGGAATATATCCCCCCCTTTTTGGATAAGAAACTAGAAAAAAGACAAATTAAGTGAAAAATAGAGAAAAAAATAATAGAATGAAAGTTAGTTGTTCAAAATGATTGATGAATTGAAATACCTCCTGACAGACTCACAAAGAAAAAGGGAGAAAACACAAATTATTCACGTCAGGAATCAAACAAGGGATTTCCCTGCAGCCCCCAGGGACATTAAAAAGATAAAAAAGAAACACTAACAACACTATGACCAATTGCTTGACAGAAATGACCCAAACTGAGTTCATAGCTTAAAATATCCCAACATAGAAAACTCTAGTTCTGCATGGTTTCCTTAGTGAATCCTACCATTTAAGGAAGATATAATAGCAATTCCACACCATCTATTTCAGAAAACAGAAGAAGAAAAAATATTTCTCAACCCATTTTTTAAGTTCAGCTTTACACTGATATCAAAATCTGACAAACACATTGAAAAACATTGAAAACATTGAAACATAAGTTCACCCAAACACTTGTTCACAAATACTGATGGCAGGATTATTCATGATAGGCAAAAAGTAAAAATAAATGTCCATCAACTGGTGAATAAACATAATATACATTAATAGAATTAGACACTATTTAGCTGTAAAAAGGAATGTTAACATGCTACAAGATGAATGACCTTGAACACATCATATAATGCAAGAATCCCACCATGTGGTCAGTAGGACAAATTTCCTGAGAGACACAGGTAGTAATTCACTATATTTCCTTTTTGTCTAACTCCTTTCCTCATATCAATTTCTTCTCTTTAAGATCAGTTTTATCCTGAAGGCTTCTGGGTGGCTCAGTCACTCAAGGATAGACATCCGCTCAGGTAATGGTCTCATGGTTAATGAGTTCAAGTCCGACATTGGGCTCTCTGCTGTCAACACAACACACAGCCCGCTTCATATCCTCTGTCCCCTTTTCTCTTCTGCCCCTCTCCTACTAGAAGATTCTCTCTATCTCTCCAAATAAATAACTAAACTTAAATAAATTAAAATAAAAAGATAAGTTTCATGCTGTTGAAAAAAGATATTTGTTCTTATTTGTAAAGTGAAGTAAATAACCTCCTCACTGAAGTATGCAATGATTTAGTTGAAGATGCTCAGGGATCAAACTTTTGGAAAAGTTCAATCAGATAGTTAACAGAGACCATCAGTGGTTTGCAGAAAAAGAAAACAAAACAAAACCCAGATAATACATGTTTGCTAAAGTAGATAAAAAAGAATAGACAATTAAAAATGGGTGAAAAGTCCAAGGGTTTACTGGGACCTAGATAATTAAAGGCAGACAAGTGAACTTCGATTTAACCCATTCAATTGTGGAGTGAGTTATAAGGAAGGTCTAAGATAGAGTTTGGTTTCCAACGGTGCCCACCGCCAAAGAACAAACTTGAAAGGTCTTCTCTCATAGCAACTAGAAGAGGAATGAATAGTCTTTCCTTGAGTAACCCTTAGCACACATCATCCTCTAGATGGGATGGGTCTGATTACCCAGAAGGATGAGGCTCTTTGTGCTGGTGGCCATTTTGTGCCAACCCCAGATCCTTAGCTAGGAGCCTTGCTCCAAATCCACTCTGATAGTTACTGGCAAACGGACTCCGCCCATCACCCCAGGTACAAGACTGTGTCGCCTGACCAACCTTCATAGACACATATTTAGGATTTAAACTAGCAGTTTTGGATCAAGCCTTAACCTGATTCCAAGATTCATAGCTTCAGCAGTTGCAACCGTACTAAAAGCAAACAGCTTGTTGTTGCAGAGCTCTGCAGCCTGCCCGGTCCCAACCGTTCCACAGTACTTCATGTTGGAGGCCATGCATGCCAGCAACTCTTCTGCAGCAGCAAAGTCATCTTTGACTCCTCCCATCAAAAATAGGAGGTTTCCAGATGGAGTAGCTCCCACTGTACCAGGAACAGAGGCATCCGGGAAAACTGCTCCCGTTTTCTCAACCTCTTTGGCCATCTGCAGTACTGGAATCTATGAAAGTGAACCTTTCTTCACTTTTTTTAGAATTTCATTTGCTCCAGAATAATCTTTTATTGGGTTGATACTGGTAGGCAACACTGTCATAATTCTCTCAGCTCTTTCCACTGCATCCACTGCTGGGGAAGACATTTCCTGCTCACCTGCATCTTAAACCTCCTTGCATGCATCAGGGAACACATCAAAAACAATTAATAGGACAGCCACTTTTCACAGGATTTTTTGCCATTTTCCCCTTTATTGCCCAGTTCAGTGAATCCAACTGGACACTTAGAAGCCATTGACCTAGAATACACCTTTGCAAGGCTGTCGGCTGACAATTGCTTTCCAATACCTGAGTCCAGAGACATCTCAACGGAGCTGTAAGGAGGCTGGCAATCTTGCTGCCTCAGCCCCGACTCCCAGCGGGGCTCCCCATTCGCCCACAGACTGCTTGCACAAGCTATTAAAGGCGACTTAACAGCAAAGCCTAATCAAATCGTTGTCGTGTAGATTAAATTTGGTAAAGACATTTGCAATCTACAAAGTGTTTTATCAATATATGATATATATTATGTTGTATATGTTATATGTAATATGTAATGTTATAAAACCAAATGTTTTATTATTATTTGTGACTTTATTAGAGTGAATTCTAACTTGTTTAATATTCATCACCTTGAAATAATAAATTATGACTAGTGAATTAATACAATTTCAATTTATATTCCTCTTCTCCCCTACTGTATGCATCCTGCCTCTACTTTGAACTTTTTGCTAGTGTTTGGAGAGTTTCTTGGTAGCAACTTCAGGGATAGAGTACTATTTGATCATTTTAAACTATATTTTTAGAAGGAAAGAAATTCTCTCTGGGTTTAAGATAATATAGAAATCAAAATCAATAAAGAATATATTAGTCTGGGATTGGTTTTGAAAGTTCTCGTATGGATCAGGGGGTCAGAGCAGTGAATTGAGTCTCCTTTCCTTAATGGGTTTTCCCTTATATTATTTAAAGTACTCAAAGAGAATTAATCCTTGTTGTGGAGAACATTAAAGGAATGGATCAATTTTTCCCTCAAAGGAGTTTTCAAATAACCCATATGACCTTTGCCTTTTTGATTGTTCAAATCCTAAGATATCTTATTGTGTCTCTTGAGGTTTCTTTTTTTCTTCTTCTTTTTCAATATTTGTTTTAGACCTTGGTTTTTGCCTAGGGCAAGAACCTAGTAGAGGAGAAATAGTAATGTTTTAAAAGCACAAGAATCTAATATGCATTTCTAAATCTAACCTTTAAAGAGCTATTTTTTCCGTTAAAGATGAATCTAGAGAGAAATTTTGGAAGACTTGAAATTGCAAAAATTAAACATCTATAAATATTTCAATAAATGTTTGTCTATATTCAGGCATCTATTTGACCATAATAATAATTACTTTCCCTATTTCTCTGAAGAAATTTCTCAATTTTGCTTTATTGAATCAAGAAAATATTATGAACATTTTTACAAATATGGACATACTCCTGCTCAAATCACTTTTCTGGCCTTCATAAAAAAATACATTATTTCACGGAGTCACCTGTCTGGGCACTACTTCCCTATTAAGAAAAAAAATACACTAGTTCATAGAAATTTGGCCCAATCAAATTTAGAAACACCTGCTTTTAGAAACACCACTAAGAAAATTAATGCCAGATTTTAATTTCTAATCATAAATAAAGAGGTAATCTCAGTTACTAAGTTCTCTGATACCATTTAACTTCTAGTATTATTTTATTTTTATTACTCTACATCCATGATGCCAGAGTGGAGAGTTTTAAGATAAGTACAAACTGAAAAATGACAAATCACATGGGGTTAACAGAAATTTTGATAATATTTTTGAGTAATCCCTTTTTTTATTAGAGATAACTTTGAAAAAGAAATAAAGTTAATAAGATGACATGGCTCTTCTCAAAAATTATTTTGAAATATTATATTTTCACACTTCTTATTTTTAATAACATTCCAAATCTGTTCTTATGGAAATAGCAAAATTAAACTATAATTAAGATCCAATTTATTAATCCCTTTTTTCTAGGAATTGTTACTATATCCATTCTAACTGCAGGACTGCTTGAGTCAAAAGTCAAGTCTTTTTTTTAATATGTAAACATCCCTCTTTCTTGGAAAAAACACACAAAATATTCCATTCTCCTTTTGAAGTCCTTATTATCCATAGTGATGTCTGCTTTCATTTCTGTTATTGGTCATTTGTGTTTTGTATTTTCTCAAACAGTATAGCCAGAAACATTTCAATTATATGGATTATGTCAGTTTGGGTCTTCCTAAAACCAAACACCAAGATGGGATTTGTTGCACAAAGGATTTCTATGGAAGTGTCTGCAAAGGATAAAAGATGAGACAGCGACAGAAATCAGCTGGGAAAACCTCCAGACCACAGCGCAACTTTGACAGCTGTGAAAAGAGAAAAAAGAGAAAGAACTAAGTGGAAAGACTCTCTGACACAGCATGGTTCTGAGAAAATTTCAATCATAAACTGGGCCTTTCCATGAGAGAAGTCATGTGTTAGGAAGGGCCAGGACTGGTACCCTGGCTGTGTCTTGTCTTTGACTGAGTGGCCCCTGAGTGAACACCGATAGAGCTAAGAACATTGGGTAATGATACTCTTCACATCAAGTTTGTCTTGCAAGAGATCTGAGCAGAACATTCCCATGAGTATCATAGTCTATAGTTTGCATGAAAAAGATACAATAATTCATGCAGGTTCTGTGGGCAGCTCTTCCATGGATTCTGTGAGGCTGTCTCCCTGAGGAGAAGCTGAGCAGAGTGAAGTTCATAGAATTACAACCCCTATACTAGTTGGTCTTGGGGTTATAGCAAATACCTCATTCTCTAATTCTTAATGCATTCTGGTATCTTTTTATCTTTATCTATCATGCTGTAGCTTCCTAGAAGGCATGACTCAGATCTCCGTTCTTCTGAGTTATCATATTGCCTTCTTGGGCAAGGTTCCTGTGCATATCCATTTACCATTATAAATAAGCAAGAGAAAATTAAGAGACATCCAAATACACAACTTGTGTTTTATATTTCTTTTAGTCCCCAAGTACCCCCAAACACTGCAACCTTCTTTTGATCAGGGCCAATTGCCCTTTCTAAGAGGGTGATTATTTTCTCACCTGTTTCCAGAAAACTAGAAGTCCAAACTTTCCTGAAGTTGTGATAGCTTTGAGTTGAAAGAAATCCTTGTGGTGTTCTCTTAAAATGTGTGACCTCTTTGTGGACTAAAACAGCTAACCCCCAGAGTTTTGGGTCAAGAAGTAAGAAGTCATCCATTGTTCAGTGGGAAGGATGGCATCTGGGGCCACTCTTGTTTCCACTGATCAGTACTTGATCCCACGTTTTCTTCCTTTGGGGAAACAGCTCCATATAGAAGTCTCTAATTTTTATATATACTGCATATTGGAGAATGATATACATTTTCTCAGAGCGTTTCTTCTAAAGTGCTGCTTTAGCTGTGCCCTTACTGGCCTATTCCAGTGCTCAATGATGTCAATTGTTCTGTTGAGCACATGGCCATGGGACCACTTCCACACCTCCTTATCTACGAATTTGGTCTTAATTGGGTGCTAATGCTAATTCTCTCTGGTTCTCTTTTTTCTTATAAATAGAAAATAATAAACACATTAGAGAAATGAGCAACTAGATATAAGGTACTGGGGGTGTATTAATCTGCTTTAGGAGCTATACAGCTCCTAGTAGAGGAGCTGCAATTAAATAGCCACAGTATGGTTGAGCTAGCAGTAGTCCAAAGTATTCTCTAAACTCCATTGAGTTTTCCATGTGCCAAATGGAATTTTAAGCGTAAACATGTAGGGATCACCAACCATGCATCTTTTGGCTCCATTCAGGACATGACAGGCATTAGTGCTACCATCCTCCGCATCCTGGGAGATATACATTTATGTAGTTCATTAAATATTTAATTATTTACCATCTTGAACAGAAAGACAATATCAGAGGTTTCCATTTGTCTTTTCCCTGCATGTTAGCTTTTTTAAAAAATCTTTCAATGTTTATATATTTTTGAGAGAGAGACAGAAAAAGTGTGAGCAGGGAAGGGATGGAGGGAGAGGGGGACAGAATATTTAAAGCATGATCTGCACTGACAGCAAAGAGCCTGATATGGCTCTTGAGCTCATGAGCCATGACACTATAACCTGAGTCTGATGCTCAGTTGACTGAATCATCCAGGCTCTCCTCTTTCTCCACATTGGCTTTCATCCAACAGGTAAAGGATCCAATGTTATTACTCAATCCCAATTCAGAGACTAGGGAAATGACCCCTGGGTGGGTTTGCAAACACAGTGAAGCCACTGTTGGCTGAACTCTAGCCAAGACTCCATTTATTACATGGCCTCAACAAGCCCTCCCCCTAAAAGTAGGACCACGATGACACTTTAGGTCTCCTAGTTTTAATGTCAACTAGTATTTGTGCCCTTTAGTCATCAAAATGTTTGATGTTTCCTTTTCCTGGCATGTATCCACCCTGGTAAATGACCATTAGTACTTTGGGAGAAGAACTGGGGAAACATTACAGTGTACAATACAGTAAATAATTCTTCTAGCGACCCTGCAACCATTTCAGTCAATGGGTTCTAAATCAGAAAACTGGCTTGGGTCCAAGAATTGAGCAAGGGATGGTTACTTCTTATCAAGACAACTTAATCTCCTACTCTGCCGTTCTTCCCTTGTAATTGGAAATTCCAGTATGGCCATTTTCCTCAGCTTCTCCACCCTTCCTTCATTGCCTGCCAAAGCAAATGCCAGTCACATCAATTGGCATGAAGCGCTGCATTCTAAGAGCTACCCTAGCAAGGATACACAAGAAGTGTATCCTATACCTCAGGACCTTTTCCAGGGGGCTAAGTTATATAACCTGAGAAAGAACTCCCAAGTAACAAGATTTCTTAATTATCATCCAACCTTATATGTAGCCTCTTGGATCAATCACACTCTTATTCGACCCCAAGAATACATCTTGAACTCCTATTGGTACATGTTAGCTAATTTCTGTAGCACCTCCAAGGTGTAAAATTTATTTTCTCCCTTAATAGACTTTAGCATATCCCAGTGGGTTATAAGAGGATCTTACCATTGCTACTGGCAAATAAGCAAGGAGAAGAGATGGAACTTTCTGAAGGGAGAGCTGTTGCTATCTAGAAGAGACGGAGGATAATTCTAACTATGAAGGAAATGGCCACCTATGAACGTCAGAGGGTTCAAAAGAGTCTTACAGAACCAAAATCTTTGGAGACATCTACCTAGGTGTCTCCACCCTATATATCGAGCTGCCTGCTTTTTCTACTCAAGGCCCTGACCTTAGCATAATAGACCAATCTGAGGATTATAATGTCTGGATCTCTAGAGTTATATTAGATATTTGGTGGTCTATTGAACTGTATCTACTTTCCCACTGCAGGAGATAAGGTCTACCTTACAAGCTGCCTTTTAATGATTTGTTCACGGCATTCCATTTCTCATTACAGAGGAGGTCAATTACAACTCTACCATTTATGTAAGCACTAATTTTCCCATATCTTTTAAATGTCTGAATCACTACATCAGCGAAGGCATTCCCTTCCCCCAGCACATTTCTCCAAGCCAAAAGCTGTGAAAATTTCAGCAATCTGGCCATCAGTGCCAGAAACTGCAATATTACAAATAAAAATTTTTATGGGTACTCTTTGCCAGCCAGTCAGAGAGAGAGAGCCAAACCTCAAACTTCTATCTTATCTCTTGCTTCCTTGCAGGACTGAAAGTATTGCCTCTCTTGAATGAGGTTAGCTACGCAAAAGATTTTTTGAGGGGGGATGGTCATGAAAGATAAAGGGAAAGAGAGTAAGAGAAGTTATTTAACTTTTAAAATTTGATAAAACCAGATATATAGCCCTTGCATGATCTCTATTGGTGATATAACATTTGCTCCTGAAATGGTAGCCATTATGTTCTTGTTAGACACAATATTCTATAAATATCAACTACGTCAAGTTCCTTGGGGGTGTTGTTTGAATTTTCTGTCTTACTGGCTTTATTCTCATTTTTCTACAAACTGCTTAGAGAAGGAGGCTAAATCCTACTTATTATTAAAAAGTTGTGCATTCCTCTCTTAATTTTGCCCATTTTTGCTTCATGTATTCTGCAGTTCTGTTATAGGAACATATACATTTATGGTTGGTATCTAATTAAGTAACCTCTTATCATCATGGCTATCCTTCCATCTTCCTGTCTGGTAACACAACTTGTTTTGAATCTATTTTATCTTACATTATTATTACCACCCCCACAGTATGATAATTACTGTTTTGCATGTACTGTGTTGCTCTATTGATAAACTTTTACCCTTTTATATTTGAAGTTTATCTCTTCTAGACCACACATAATTGTTGCTGTTTTATATTTTTCTTTAGTATTGATTTATTCTAATAATATCTTTATTTTATAATGTTTAATGTAATTACTCATATAGTTGGATTTGAATCTTTTTATTCCTTGTTTATGATGTGTCTTCCTCTGATTTTTTTTTTTTTTTATTTCTTCTTCCCTGATTTTTCATTATTTAAACTTTTGGGAGGAATTCAACTTTGGTTTTCTTTGGGCTTTTAGCTCTTCATTTTTGTTCTATTTTTGTAATCAATGTCCAGTTAATATTGTACTAGTTCACATAAAATATGGAAATACTGTCACCATAAATGCTCATGTAAAAACCTCAACCTTTAAACTCTAGGTATATGTAGTACCACTTCATGCAATGTGTATCACATAAGACAATATATTATAAGTTATGTGAATTATAAAGCAACCAAAGAAAAAGTAGTCTTTTATCTTTACCTTCATACTTACCAATTTTGATTGATTTCATGTTTTCCCAAAGATTCAGGTTTTCATTTGGCATCATTTCCCTTTGTTCTGAAGAATTTTCTTTCTCTTTTCTTGAAGTACAGACTGACTGGCAAAAATTCTGTCTTCTTTGGTCTGAAAAGGCCTTTATTTAGCCTTTATTCCAAAAGGATATTTTTACTAGTTTTAAAATTCTAGATTGACAGGATTTTTTTCTCTTAGCAAGTAAAGAGAGTTCTTCAATTCTTTGTTTTGGTTTTGGTTTTGGTCTCTATATTATCTGGTGAGAAGTCAGCCACTACTTAGATCATTGTTACCAGTATTTAATGCCTTTTTCTCCTATTGCTTTCAAGGCTTACTTTGTATCTCTGGCTTCTAACATCTGACTATGTTGTGTTGCAGTATAGCATTTTTTTCTGTTTATTTAGTTTGACGTTCATTAAGCATGTCTTGTATTTCATCCACCAAATTTGGGATATTTTGGTCCCCTTTTGTTTCAAATATTTTTCTTTACTATTCTCTTTCTCCTCTCTTTCTAGATTACATAATTACAGTTACAAAAATGTCAACTCTTTCAAATTATTCAACAGGTTCCTGAATGTCTAATCATTTCATTTTTCATGGCTTCTACTAGCCTATCTTCCATTTCATTTACTCATTTTCCTATCAATTCCATGTAGTTATAAAATAAATTTTGTTTTTAATTTTAGAGTTTCTGATTTTAAGTTCTAGAATTTTCAGTTGGTTCATTTTATTATTTCTTTTTATCTATGATACCTCCTATCTTTACCATCATTGCAAATATAGTTTGTTTTGTTCCAGTGAAAAGAGTTATAATAGCCCCTTTAAAATCCTTGAGGCCTAGTACCAACATTTTGGCCATGTTAAGTTTGATCTCAGTTGATTTTTCTTTTCAAAATAAATTTTATCTTAACAATTCTTATAATGTGTGATAAGTTTGGAATTTTATCCTGAATATTATGAAGTGTGGAATATCCTGAATATTATGAAGTTGTTATTTTTTTAATGCATGTATTCCTTTTTATTCAGTAACAATTATCTTGGTGGACCATCTCTTATAAGCTCTGCTTATTGAGCTATAATTCTGGACATGGCTTCATTCTTTCGTCTTTAGCAGAGTTAATTTGAGTCTGCTTAAACTTGGCTCAAAAGTCAGTCAAAAATTTTATTAGACATAAGTATCTCTTCCCAGAATCTTCTTCCTCCAGGATGCTAACAGGTTCTTCCAGCAGCCATTTTTTCCCTTCTATCTTCAGTTTTTCAGGGTCCATCAACCAGAAAGACTGTTCTTTCCAACTTTGCCTCTGAATGTTTTCTTACAGCTCCAACTGCACTCGGCCCCAGACACACACACAAACACACACGTACACACAAGAAACTTCCTTTGTATAACATCCCTTTCCTCCTCTGAATGAATGAATACTCCCTGCCAAAGACCACGTGGATACATTCACCTTCGGCACTTTCATTTAGCTGTTTTTTGTACTATCTTCAGTTTAGAATTCAAATCCATCATTGTTAAAACAGGAATAAGAAAAATAAATGCACCAAACCATTTGGTAATCAATATTAAAATTTAATATGCTATACAAATTAATAATATAGAGGGCAACATGTATAATACAATATATGAATCAAAAGTAAAATTTCAGAAATAAATATCTAAAACAAAGCTATACACCCAAATATTAAAAAGCAAGATATAGGAAGTTTGACATTTGTTTGTCCCCATACTTCTATATGGAAAAGAGTCATTTTTCTTGTTAATATACTATAAACTATCACTTTTTAAGAGGGTGCCTTATTTAAAATTACTTAAAGCACACACAGATATTTTCATAGAAAAAATGGAAACATAGCTTCTTCTTACAGACAAAATCTATGTGAAACAAAGAAGGATTTTAAAAGAAAGATAAGGTTTTCTTGATATTGCAAAACATATTTTAGTGGCTTAAATTCCCATTATCAAACAGACATTGAATTATTTTATTACTTTCAGGTAAGGGACATTTACTCTCTACAGCACAATGTCTAATATATCATTCCTGTGAACTATCAGGATTACTATTGTAACATTTACAAATCTTACATTTTTGACCTTTTAAGCTAACCTAGATTTTTGTCTAGGGGCCTATAGAATAAATGTTAACTATAGGTTGATGCAAATATGCACATTAGTTGGCAAGTTAAATGTTAAAATGATGTTTTGAGGGTAGAAAAAGACAAAATCAAAGAAAATAATGATAAAAATTGATCAAGCTTATAAAGTTGGACATATTTACCTTAGTTTTGGGTTTTTTTTCCCCCAGAGGTATCCTAAGAATTATTATCATGTGAATAAATACAGAAAACTAATTAATAGCTGCAAATGTTAATACTTCCTGTCACTTGATTTTACTGTTTGTGTTCAGATACTTTTTAAAAGTTTATATATTTATTTTGAGAGAAAAAGAGAGTGAAAGAGAGAGTATGGGGGAGGGGTAGAGAGAAAGACAGAGACAGAAACAGTGACAGAGACAGAGAGAATGAGAATCCCAACATGGGGCTCTATCTTAAGAATCATATTATGATCATGACCTGAGCCAAAATCAAGAGTTGGACACTTAACTGATTAAGCCACCCAGATACCTCTGTGCTCAGTTTTTAAGTGAAGAAAATTAAGTTCTTCAATAGCATCATTAACTTTTGTTTTGTGCCTACAGAAATAAGCAAAAAGGTAATACTCTGGAATATTTGTAGTAATCCAGTTCCTCAAGCAAATATCAAAGTTACAAACCTTTTTTGCATAGCAACATTTTACATTGCAACTTGGTACAATAAGGAACAATGTTCAAAAAACTATATAAACGTTCACCATCAGTTTCACAAAAAAAGATTAATATTGAAATAACTGAAGAACTAAATATCAATGAGAAAAATAAAATCAGCTATTTTTGCATTCCTATTACTATAAACAATTATATCAAGATACCAATAAAAATATTTCAAACTTTTGAAATCATTAGTACTCAAAGCGAAGTCTTACTTACTTCCTTGTAATGCTTATCTGAGTTTTCTTCTGTGAAGAATCCATAGATATTTGGATATTTTATCACAGGGAAAATCCAAACAGGAGAAGAAAACTGATACTGATATGGATTATATTGGAAGCATATTTAGATCAAGAGAAATCATATTCCTCATATATTGTTGACACCACCTCCCTCTGAAAAGCTTAAATTCTAGTTTGTTTGCTTTTTAAAGGTGTTGTGGCTCTTACTGAATATAAAGAGTAGCCAGCTTAATTTTTCATTGATAGGAATATGGGAAATACTATATCCTAATATATGAACATCATGTTTCTCTTGTCAGAGAGGTCCTGGAGTACCCTACATGTTTCACTTGGAATAAAAGCAAAGTATCAAGACAAAGAGTGATTTATTCTATGAATTAGGTGGCAGAGAGCTTCATCTGAGCTAAAAATAACCTTAAACTCTTGGGAGATAATCTGGTGAGTAAACAGTTCTGTATAAAATGTGGTACTCATTTGGTGTTTGATAAAGTAAATTTTTAAGTATTCCATGCATGCATAATAGATATTTTTCTTCTTTCATCTTTAATTTCCTTCATAAATAAATTGAACAGCAGCATAGTTTACACTGAAATAAACAAAATTATTCTGGTTTTTGTTGTTGTTGAATAGCTGAAAGTTACTAAAATTGAATTATTTTTAGAAATAAGTTTAATTTCCAGTATTCAAAACTTTGGAACATATTGTTTTTTTGTATAAAACAAACAAAATCATCCAACCTGCCCCACATCAAAAAACCTCCCAAAATCCAAAAACCAAACCATATTTTTTATTGTAAGTTGTTTTTATTTTTTCAACTGTAGTTTATAGTTAATTTTTCCAACTCTTAACTTTGAGAAAAACTAGTCACTGTTTGAATTAAGGATGCTGATGAATAATTCCAATTGCTGTGCCAGTTAATAAGTCATTTCTTGCTGAAGTAGACCATGTAAGGCTTAAAATCTTGTCTTTAGCATGATACATTATCATAAGGTCATATTCACCTTTTAAAAGATTGATGACACTACTCTGAAAGACACTAGTGGAGTTAGGTTTAGTTTTATAGCCAAACATTCTGATGTGACTTTCACCCAAGCAAACACAGACACAGAGAGAAATGGCTTAGAAATGATATAATGGAAAGACATTTCAAATTTGTGACCTAAAACAGTCACTGTGATGTTACTTATGTCATATTTCATGTAGAGGAGTTATATGTAAAATTGGTTGCTCTACAAAAATCATAAATGTATCAAGGATATAATATTCTGATCTATGCTATTCAATTAAGCTTAGCAAGGACTACCTTTCCATTTTCATGACAAAATAAATCAAATAAATGGTATGTGGGAGTGCCTGCTTGGTCAATCTCTGGTACAAGTTTCTTTGAATCTTTGTTAGCTTTGGAAAGCTCTTTTAGTTGAAAAAGTACCTTTCATAATCATGCACTAATCAGTTTCCCTCTTATTTTTATAATTTTAAATTTTGAAAGAGATTATCTAAAAAAATAAATATCACTTTGAATAATCATGATGGAAATTCTGCTATGCAGCAGTATTAATAAGTGAAAAGGTTGAGATAGCATCTTCTTATTAAAATAGCTCACCCTGTCTGCAACTTTAATATATTCTTTTTCTCCTTTCCATGATTGAAGTTGGCAGTATTAAAACCAATTGTGCGAAGGGCCAGCTGAATTAGTGACAGGAGGCAATTGAATTTGACCAGAGCAACTGAGAATTTTCATAAATTTTTGTCAGTTTATAATAATGAATAAACCTGTGTGAGCTTTTCAAAGAAAAATGTTGACACAAGAAAAATATTTACATTTTAATATGCTGGAAATTCCCAATGAAATTATTCAGGCCTCATTTCATCTCTTATATTTATTTTTTTAAGGGAGACTGAAAAAGCTTTCCAAACTCAAAATGTCTGTTGATGTCTCGTGAGAACGGGAGCTAGTGATTTCTAGCTCTGCTATGGCACTGGTGTTGTGTTGGCAGACTTTATCCTGTTGCTTTCTGGCACGTAAAGTAATTTTTGGCTAAAATAGAAAATATTTTATAAATGTGCAAATTAAATAATGGAGAAATACAAATACTGTTAATATATGAATTGTTTTTTCCACATACCTTATCAAACTCCACATTTTTTATACCTGAAGAGAACTATAAAGTAGGTTTTAATATGAAATGTTTGAATGACCAGACTGGAAAAAAATCTTTGATGCCTCTTTTTTCTCTGTAACCATATGCCTACTCATCAGCTGGTTCTGTTGTTCTACTTTTTAAATATATGTCAACCTAATTTTTAGCACCCCCTTCACTACTAGCACCAAGTCAAAGCCACCGGTGACTCTTGCCAAGGCACCTTGATACCAATCAACTGGTCTTCTGGCTTTTTGTTTACCTAAACTTCACTTTTTAAATGGAAACAGAATTATGTTATCTATCAAGGTTCCCCATCCTTCTCCATCTCCATCTTAGAATAGGATTCAAAATCCTTATTCTGTTCTATAAATCCCATACCCTGAGTCCAGTCTCACCTTAGACCTTCTTTCTTTACCAATATTCCTCTCCATGTCCTTGCACTTTGGGCTCACTGACCCCCTCGAGTTTTCCTGAACACATCAAGTATACTCTTATATCTCGGCCTTCACAATTACTGTCCCCTGTGCCTGCTGCCTTCTTCATACTTGTTTCAGCTAGATTATAAGCTGTTCTTAAAACCTTTCCTGAGCATACTAACTAAAATGCAAAGTCCAGTCCCATTGGATTCATTTAACTTATATTTTTAATCTGTAATGAATATTTCCTTTTATGTGTATCTATTAATCTGCTAATTTTCTGTATCCTCTTTGAAGAAGTGGATATTTTTATTCTCTTCTCTGTTTCCCCAGTTTCCCCAGAACCCAGTGTATCTGAAACATAGCAAGTTCTCATAAAATGTCAGTGAACTGAATGACTATGAATGACCAAGATGAGAAATGATTCAAAGACTTCTAAAAATTGAAATATATTGAATAATATTTTGAATAATTTAGGAATGACATTTCTAAGAGTATAAGTCAGTATTAATCAAAAATATTACAGAGACTTCAATTTTGGTGATTCTTTGTTATTCATGTAAAATTTGAGTGCTTAATATTTTATGCCAATGTAGTTAACTCTGAAATGTAAGGTATTTTCACAAAATTGTGAACTGTAAACTTTTTAAAGCATAGTAAACTCAACATTATTCTTTTAAACTCAATAATGAAACATTAGTATTTATAATAATTTAATATTTATAATACATAAGTTTCAGGGATATATGTTGTCCCTTGAAGCTATTCAAAATGAAAGTAAGTGTACTCCTCACTGTCATATACCTGCTAGAATTCTGTGTTCTTCATTTAAAAGTGTAAGAAAAAATAATGTAAATTAAAACGAATCCCTAAAACTGAGGTAAGAAATACAAATTAGTCATTAGAACTGCAAATTTAATGTCATACATAACTATTAGATAACACATTTTGTATGATAAACTAAATTTCTGCTCATTTAAGTATATTTCCTAGAAAAATAAAAGTAAACTTTTTACCAGTTATTGATTCAATAACTTTTTCCTTTGAGTTTTTATCCATATTTTTGGACAAAATTACCCATGAAATTCTTATTTTTATTTACAAAATCAAAATGTCCTAAAAAACTAACAGATAAACATTTGGTTTATTGCTATCTATATCTATATATGTTTTATTAGACACAAAACATTTACTACTTTGATAAAGAATTACATTGAGGGGCTCTTGGGTGGCTCATTTGGTTAAGAGTCTGACTCTTGATTTCACCTGTTGTGATCTGATGGTTCAGGAGATCAAGCCCCATTTCCCTGCCTCAGTCTCTGCACTGAGGATGTGAAGCTTGGGGTTCTCTTTCTCTCTCCCTCTCTGCCCCTACCCCAGTCTGTCTGCCTCTCAAAATAAATAAACAGTTTTTTAAAAAAGGAATTACCTTGATAAAGTATTCTATTGTCTTACATAATACATTTAAGATAATTCTTGAATATTAATTTTATGTATATAGTTAGTTTCCAAATAAGTCTGTGGTCATCTTAAGACTTCTACTCCTTCAGTATTCTAACTTCAGATTTTTAAATCAAGGATAAGAATGAGTTAAATTTAATCAGTGCTCATAACTAAATAAATATTGAAACTACATTTTTACATTTTATAACTGGCTGGTTCAAAAATTATCCCAAAGACAAATCTAATCTGAGCAGTAGATCGTAAAAGATCTACAGTTCTGGCACACTGCAAAGCTTGAAGTTACCTACTCTCAAGAAAATTTAATATTTGTTTTATGTATTTTTTACGTTCTTTTCAGAATGTAAATGTAAATTAAGAATGTTACACAGATTATATTTTTAATTCGTAATTAAATTTTGTTTATATATACATATATAGTGTTTTGGATTTAGTGATCACATACAGTGATATCTAAAATCTGAAATGGGTAGTGGTGGAAATCCATAGCGACTATTTTCAATCAGACTTTGAGATGTAATGAGTCAAGTAACTGTGCTAAGGAGAGTGATATTAGCCTGTTGGTTTTCCACGATCATGACTGAAGAACCCAGTTTTCTATAACCCCCAAAATGGAGAAATTTATATAGGTTTGCTTAGTTATTGATCAGCTATTGAATCAGGGGTTTTTGATAACTTTGACATAGTGCCTGTTACTAGTTACTAACAATTTAAATGATATTGATACTATGTTAATATTTTGGTTTATACGTTTTTGGATTTCCCAGGTTAGATAAACAATAGGTGTAATTGTACATTATCTTTTGCAAAATTTGAAATTAGTCTCAATATCACACTTAACTTTAATGTATTTACATGAGTAATAAAACTTAATAAGACATATTACACTTCAATTTATTTAGTAAATACAGGACCAGTCAAGTGGATAAATAAAATGTGCATTATTTTCCAGAGATTTTTATTTTTATTTCAAAATTTATAGGAAAAAGAAATATCCCTTTATTCTTATATAAGATAAAAGTTTTTTTTACTCACTCTGTTTTTCATTGAACATCATTTAAAATGACGTTTCAAAATATATCTTTATATTAGGAAAATGGAAAACAATGAAATGCATTTTTTGTTTGTATTCTATTCAAATAAGGGTTAATTGTCTAACTGTATTTCGATTCAAGATATAAAAAATGCAATGTTACTTTGTCCATAAAAGGAATACATAGTTCCAGTTTGGGGATAGATATCTAGAAGCATCTATGGAGAGGGCTCAGAATCAGAATTGCTGGAATATTTATTCAAAGTAAGTGGAAAGGCATTTAATATATGACATGTATTTAAAATATGATATGTTGCATATATACACATTATGTCTATTAAATTATATATTTATATTATGTATATTTATCTTATATTATATCCTTATTTCATTTAGAAGATAAAATATTTGTTCATTTAGAATAAAATATTCATTTTGCCTATATGACAGAAGATCTACCCCAGGCATAGTATCAATGATTTAATCAGGCATACATGCTCTCTGACCTCAGGAAGCCTGCAAATTAATAAAAATGAAAAAAAAAAGATAAATTATCTTTAACAAATGCATGATTGCAAAAATTATAAATTATCTGTTCTGAAACAAAACTAAAAGTGTTTTAAGATGTTACAATAGTAGGTCTAATCTGATATGCAGTCAAGAAAGGCATTTTCAAGGTAATAACACTTAATTCAAGAAAGGGTTGGTGGAATGAGGAACCAGAAGGAATACCAGGGAAGAGCATACCTGAAAACTCTGAGTGTGGTTGAGGAAAGAAAGGAGAGAGAAAGAGCTTGGAAAAGAGAGAGAGAGAGAGAGAGAGAGAGAGAGAGAGAGAGAGAGAGAGAGAGAGAGATCAGTGTTCCTGCGGTGTAAACACTGAGAAATAGGGGAAGAATGGCCCCAGATAAAGTTGAAGGGGTTAAAAAGGTCAGATGATATAAAATCTTCCAGTGGGAAGATCCAGTAAAGAGGGACACAATGTTACTGGCATTACAAGTAAGCAAGATCTGGTAGAGAGGCTACTCAGATACTTGAGGCTATGGCAAGATCCCAGGGGACAGGATGGAGACCTGGAATAGGATACTGGTGGTGAACATGGAGAGAAGGGGAAGTTGTAAGGATGTATGTGTGTGTTCAGAGAGCTAATTTAATCCGTTTGCCTACATTTCTCTGACCTTAAAGCACAACTATATAGAGTTGAATCAAGTAAAAGAAGAAAAAACACGAGTGGTTTTAAAGTGAATTGGAATGGCATTAAGAAACTTTTCTGCACTAGGTGGGCACAGATTGATAATAAGCTTTCAAGTAGTCAGTTAATTAAGTAGAGACTTATCAATTGTAAAATTCACCCTACCTGATAGTAAAGCCAAATTTCTTTTTCAGGTGGATGACTGAAAACAGTAAGATCTAGTAAAATATAATAATAATAATTTCTCCTGGAATGTTCGGATAATTAAAACAGATATCATGAGGAATGGGAACGTAACAAAAGCCATATGTTACTTACGGGTGTGTGTGTGTGACAGAGAAAGAGAAATGGAAAGAGTAATTGATAGTGTGCTTTAATTGATTATTGTAGAAAGTCACACAAATATTAAGGAAGTTTAATCAGACATCCAGCTAAAATTTTTTATTCACTGTTAATAAGAATGCTGATGGCCAACAGAAGGAAATAAGGTTGAATGCTGTTTTAAATGTGAAATAGTGTTATGTACATTGCTAGTAACAGTAAAATGAATGATATTAAACAGGTCACTTGTAGACAAAGAATTTCTTTTGCAAGATTAACTTGATTAACTCATCAATAAATTATAAATAGAGTTAACTGGATTATTTTTAAGGAACAAACAAGGAGATAAACACTTTAGAATCAATACAGGTAATTAAACCTGTTACATGTTACAGTCATTAGTTTCATAGTTTAATAGATGACAGAACCTTCTACTGGAACCAAATTGAATGTGCCTGTTAGTAACAATGAGTAATAATAAAGTACAAGGCTATGTAACGGAAACAAATGAAGTGTAAAATAAAATAATAGAGGAACATGACAAGTTAATTTTTTTTTGTTTTTGCTCTGCAATGTTCTTGGAACAGAGTACATCATAAACAAAAATTTACTTTTATATCTGCTAACTTCATGGGCAGACACATAATGAATAGATCAGATGATCTGCTTTATGAAGTTTTTTCCCTTATCAAACATCAGACTCTATAGCCTTCATGCTGCAGGCATTTCATTTATACTATATGAAATGATTAGGATGACTACAAGTCATCTATTTTAAACTGAATATTTTTTGAAATTCTCCTTTATATTTCTTCTTATGTAAGAGGGAGGTTATTTATTTACTTTCTTATCAGAAATATGGAACTTTTCCTGAAAACATGCCTATTGGATTCTTTAACTTCTCAACTGTTTGTCATTGATATATTTAATGCAACTTTCATTATTTAAGTAAATTAATAATAATTATGACAAAAATTGAATAAACCAATCAAGCCATTAAAATAAAGAATCAGCAAACATTTGAGAGACACTAAATGCAACAGCAGAATCTGATATCCAAAGAAATAGGACTAAAAACAAGCAGAAAATACTTTAATAATAATATAATAACTTTATTATAAAAGGTATAAAGATTATAAATAGTTGAAATGGTACCTATCTAGTAAACAGAAACTGATGCTGTGAAAAAGAAGTCATGCCTGTTCTTTCATATTTTTTAAATTTATTCATAACCAACTTTGTTCCAAAGGTGAATTAACATGGGTTGGTTTTGTGTTCTTATAGCCCTTTACCTATACCTCTCCTGTCACACAGAACTCTCTTGATTTTGCAATTCTGGTCAAGCATGTGGCTCATGTACCTCCATCACTGCAAGGTTTTTGAGGGCTCATCCACAACGTTGTCTTTGCATCTTCTACCATACCTGGATATTAAGAGTTGATAATATGGACAAATAGGAAGAGGAGATGTTTCTGGAGCCAGTTTAGCTAAGATTTCTCAAAAATGTACCAAGTCAAGGGGATAAATAAAGGTACCACAGTATAGCTGAGGTTAAGAGCCAAGAAGTGTTAGGTCAGGTGTCAAACTCAAACACCGAAATCAGTGTTAAGTGGGTGGTGGATATGGCATGGAAGTAGAGAAGGAGGATGAGGAGATTATAGATTTTAATAATCTATAAGGAAAATTTATAATCTTTAAGGAAAAATCAAGGTGAGAACTGGAGGGTCAGTGAGCTAAATCCCATTCCTTGGAAATCTTTATATGTTGCTAGGCCACCTGGTCTGCTGAAAGGTACCACAAGAAATCACAGCCAGTGATGGTGAGTTCCGGATCCATAATGAGTGTTTAGCAGATGGATAAGCTGGAAAAAGAATACTCATAATCTACCATACCTGTTCCTTTAAAACTTATCTCCCTCCTCTTAACAAAGTATATTAATAAGTTAAAATAGGAAAAAGGACCCAAATTAAGATCACGTTTGTGAGCTATAAGATAGCTAAGAAAATATCCTTAGCACATAAAGTTAAAGACAAATAGATAAGATGCAGAAATGACAATTTAAGAGGAATAGTGGAAATATCCATCAATTCCAATATTTATAAGTAAAATAGGAGTTTCTGATAGGAGATACAGGGAAACCAGAGATGACATTCATCAGTCAGTTCACAGATGTATGTCTACTTTCTTCCCATCAATGAATTATGTCAGTGATAATAAGGGAGTTCCTTCCTTAGAGAAAGCAGATGTACAATAACTATTGAAAAATAAACTAGATAATTCAGGTCCACATAAGTATGAAATTGAAAGATAAAACCCATAATGTGATAGAAAGACAGTGTTTGGAATGGTGTGGCTGAAATCACAACATTGTGAATGACATTGGAATTAAATGTGTGTGTGTGTGTGTGTATGTGTATGTATAAAAGGGACTATATATTATTTTAGAGACTATATATTTATTATAGAAAGGGGATGGTTATGTGGACTCTAGAGAGGATTACATAAGAAGCTCTGTAAAAGGAATGAGGTTCACATGTTTGGGAGAATGAGAAACAGTGGTTTGGGCTGCAGGACATTATAGAGTTAAGTGAGTCAAAAATGATGGCAAGGCCTTATCAAGGGGGAACTTTTGGACTGGTTTACAGAGATAGGATCCTATTTGGGTTGCAGTGAGAAGTCTTTAGACGACTTTGGTTTTATGCTTTAAAAAGATTCAGTTCTGCTTCCCAAGAATGATTTTACTTGATAGGCAGAAATGCTATTACAGCTCCAGGTGTGCAAAACCAAAGAGGATATCAGTTGGACTACCATTAAGCCAGTTCAAGTAAGAGATAATGGTGGCTGCAAGTGCAAGACACCGGCGGGCCCTACAGAGCTGGTTTCCTGAAGCCTGGGATCTTCTTAGCTTCTCCCCACCACCTACAACTGGGGGGTCAGGTCTCTGAAGGTAGACACTTTTTGGTTGCCTTATTTTAAAAAATGTTTAGTATTATTTTATTTTTGAGATAAAGAGAGAAAACACGAGCGAGGAAGGTGCAGAGAGAGAGGGAGACAGAATCAAAAGCAGGCTCCAGGCTCTATGTCAGCACAGAGCCCGAGGGGGCAGGGGGGGGCTTTACCTCACAAACCAGGAGATCATGATCTGAGCTGAAGTCAGATGCATAACCGACTGAGCCACCCAGGAGCCCCTATATAATTGAATATCAGTTGGAACTAATTCTCTTGATTATATGGACTCTATTTTAGTTTGCACTTAAAGATTACCAGTTTTTCTAGAACATTATCTGTAGACGTTTGACCTGAGTTTTACACAGCAAAATATATTTCAGTGAAAATTTAAAAGTTGTATATTTTTTTCATTCCATTTTTGCTCAGAAACAGGAGTTAGAAAATACAAAATGAACCTTGGAGTATAGAATGGTACATTAATTATCAGCTAAATATTTTTAAATGGAAAATTTTACTACTACTACCCAACCAAGGTAAAGCTATTTCTATGTCTACTTAGTATATTTCTTTGAATCTGTATGCATCATGAACAACTTTAAATTAATAAAATTTTATAATCTTGGCTAATGTCATATTTGTCATTAAAGTGAACAAGGAAGTGCACTGAATTGTGTGTAAAAGATTAATACATTGTATTACTTTTAAATATCATTACTAAAGAACCAGAGAAAAATATGCAATTCTTTGGAGCCCATGCATGACCAGTAGCTAATTTTTCAAGTTTATTGTGCCAGAGTCGTGCTTTTGGGGTTTCATAAGCAATTAGTTTGAACTAAGTGTTTGCTGAATTGCATTAAATTTGGGTAAAAGTTTTTAAGGAATTTATTGAAGACCAAGAACAAGGAGAAATTCAACTTCTTAGTTGATGTTTACATTTATTTTTAAAAGGAAGGTTAAAATCTTAGTAGAAAATATCTCTTTACCTCTGAATTATCCAAGTGTAGGCCTTAGTTCAGAGAATATGCTGTCTCTCTCCTCTTTTCCAATAATACTGACAAGTAGGCCTTTGTTTATAATTTATTAGCAAAAGTGCTAACAAATCTACTGTATAAAAGGGGTCCAAAATACAGTGACCTAAATAACCCAAAATGTGTTCCATCATCATTTTGCATTTGGAGGGGAAGAAGGTCACTACTTGACATAGTGTCTGCCTTTCTCAATATGTGTCTTGAGTTCTAGAGACCACTGGACTGAACACCTTTCACTCCCTCGCATATTTTTGCATATCTACTTCATTTTTTAGAAGTTTAAATTGATTCTCAGTATCTGTCCATATATTTTAGAGATCACATTGTAGGCTAAGCAGACCAGTACTAAGATAAATTAAAAATTTAACATTCTTCAGCTACAATAATCTACAGTGTAAAACTGCAGTGAAGAACACCTACTCATGCAAATATGTGAAAAACTCCCAAATCATTACTGATAGATACTGGGTTTTTCTAAAAAACTTAAGTGTCTGGTTATTTTTACATAACTTATTTAGAGATGGCTAACTAGATTTATATTACCCATAGATACTTCTATTAAACTATTTGTTATGCAACATATCCTACTTACAAATAAGTCAAACACAGATTTACTAAAGTCAAGACATAAACATCAATATGCTTAACGCCTTTAAAATAAACTTTTAAGTGTTTTTATTTATTTTTGAGAGCCAGAGAGAGATAGAGTGTAAGGCACAGGCAGAGAGACAGACAGAATCTGAAGCAGGCTCCAGGCTCCAAGCTGTCAGCACAGAGCCTGATGTGGGGCTTGATCCCACAAACTGTGAGATCATGGCCTGAGCCAAAGTCAGATGCTTAACCAACTGAGCCACCCAGGAGCCCCCAATATGCTTGACTTCTTAATGCAGAGTTAAATGCTCTGAAAATGTCAAACATATCTATGTATACTCATATATGTATGTGTATATACTTAAATATGAACATATATATATTCCAGTTATTCACACCTGAATAAGCATACAGAATATATTATCCACTTACTATTATTTTATTGAAATAATATGTTTCCATTAAATAACAAAGTACAGAAATAAAATAAAAAGCTAATATTCTTTTTCATATGTCTTTCTTTTTTCTCTAAGCCTGAATAGAAAGTCCTCCTCAAAGACTTTGGAACCGATAGTTATATACATATATTCTCAAAATAAACTACATAGTTTCCTTGTCATTTCCTACAATTGAGATAATATTCTCATAAATTTATCAAACTTTTAAAAAAATTTAAGATGCCTTGGGCACCTTTTATTTTAGTACACGTAATTTCATTTTTTGATTATTTAGAAATGTTTATAAACTAATAATTACACTTGGTGAAGAAAAATAAATAATCCATGTAAACTTTAAACAACATATAAACTTTTCTTGAACTACTATTAATAGTCTTTGGTATTTCTAGTATAAGATAGTATTATATTACATTTTAATTGATTTTTGTTTTATTTAAACATATAGCATGGAATGCTTCTCAGCCTTTCTAAGACTGCTTACATATGTCATTAACTGGAAATAACATTGTTTAAATTTTTTTTTCTGTTTCTTATTTATTTTTGAAAGACAGATATAGCACAAGTGGGCGAGGGTCAGAGAGAGAGGGAGACACAGAATCTGAAGCAGGCTCCAAGCTCTGAGCTAGCTGTCAGCACAGAGCCCGATGCGGGGCTCGAACCCATGACCCATGAGATCATGACCTGAGCCAAACCCTAATGCTTAACCGACTGAGCCACCCAGGCGCCCCAATAGCATTTTTTTTTACATAATCAGTGTAATGGGAGAGTGTATTTTTTCAAATTTTCTGTAATTACAAATGGTGTTTTAACAAACATGTCCATATGCAGATGGCCATATTTTAAAAGCATTTATGTGGTTCGACTTAAGGGCTTTGTAAATTTGAGTTTTTAGCAATATTACAGAATTTTTACATAGACCGCACTTCAGGTGGTAAAATCCAAATCTTCCTTTGCAGATAAGTGAACTCTGGTTTTCCAATATCGCACAGTAGTATTACTGCCACCACAAAAAGCACCTTTTTTTTTCTCTTGGAATTGCTTCTATGTGTTACTGCTTGATAAATGCACATTTGTTGATCAGATAGTGAACGTAGGGCCTCTAACAATCCACATTCATGCCATGTTTAACTTGCTTCATACTTGGAGCCGTAATTTTGCTCTGCAGACTTTTTTCTAAGTTTCCCAATTCTGAAATTATAAACTCTTCTACCAATGCACCTTCATCAATCCTTATCCTTCTCTGCAGACTGATTTCCTTGGTTGCATTTATCACCTTGAATCATTTATTTTTTTGTTTATGTTCCTTTTCCTTCACTTAGAATACAGTGTCAAGGTGTCATGAAGAAACTGCTATTTGTCTTTTTTTTAATAATCCCTTATATCTTTATTTATTGATTGATTGATTGATTTTATTGATTTATTTATTTTTATAATAGTTTATTGTCCAATTGGTTTCCATAGAACACCCAGTGCTTCTCCTCACAAGTGCCCCCCACCATGACCATCACCCCCTTTTCCCCTCCCCCTCCCCCTTCAGCCCTAGGTTCATGTTCAGTATTCAATTGTCTCTCATGATTTGCATCCCACTCTCTCCCCAACTCTCTTTCCGCCTTCCCCTCCCTATGGCCCTTTGTTAGATTTCTCCTGTTAGACTTATGAGTGCAAACATATCTGTCCTTCTCTGCCTGACTTCTTTCGCTTAGCATGACACCCTCGAGTTCCATCCACTTTGCTACAAATGGCCATATTTCATTCTTCCTCATTGCCATGTAGTACTCCATTGTATATATACACCACATCTTCTTGATCCACTCATCAGGTGACGGACATTTAGGCTCTTTCCATGATTTGGCTATTGTAGAAAGTGCTGCTAGAAAGTGCTGCTATGAACATTGGGGTACATGTGCCCCTATGCATCAGCACTTCCGTATCCCTTGGATAAATCCCTAGCAGGGCTATTGCTGGTCATAGGGCAGTTCTATTGAAAGTTTTTTGAGGAACCTCCACACCGTTTTCCAGAGCAGCTGTATCAGTTCACATTCTCACCAACAGTGCAGGAGGGTGCCCATTTCTCCACATCCTCTCCAGCATCTATAGTCTCTTGATTTGTTCATTTTAGTCACTCTGATCATTGTAAAGTGATATCTCAATGTGTTTTTTTTAATGTTTTATTTATTTTTGATACAGAGAGAGACAGAGCATGAGAGGGGGAAGGGCAGAGAGAGAAGGAGACACAGAACTGAAAGCAGGCTCCAGGCTCTGAACTAGCTGTCAGCACAGAGCCTGACGCGGGGCTCGAACCCATAAACGTGAGCTCTGACCTGAGCTGAAGCCGGAGGCTCAACCGACTGAGCCACCCAGGCGCCCCTCAATGTGGTTTTTATTTATATTTTCCTGATGTTGAGTGAAGCTGAGCATCATTTCATGTGCCTGTTGGCCATCTGGATGTCCTCTTTGGAGAAGTGTCTGTTCAAGTCTTCTGCCCATTTCGTCACTGGATTGTTCGTTTTGGGGCATGGAGTTTGGTGCATTCCTTGTAGATTTTGGATACTAGCCCTTTATCCGATTAGGCATGTCTACTTTAATAGTTTCTTCTGTTTCTCAATATTTTTTGCATTATCCAAATATTGCCAACTCTAATGAAAGCATGGTGTCTATTTAGTAGCATTGTTTTTAAATACTTATTAATAGTTTTGACTTACTTCATAGTATTACATTTTATGTAAAATGTGCTGCTTACATGTGTCAGAAAAAAAATGTTAGCATCTTCATTATAGGCTATGGAACCACCAATTATACAGTGGGTTCTTGGGAAAACATGGGGGTAAACATTAATTCTCATAAAACTTTTCTTGAATGAATTTTGTAGCAAAATGCAAGGGAGGGTGAACTTTGTTTCTCACTTTTCACCTTTTACCATAATTATTTCGGGTTGCTGATATCTATAATGAACAGATATTAGTTCTACTTCTTTTTTCTATGGAGAAGAGATTTGGTAATGATTTATTTCCTAAATTCAGTGGTCTCATAGTTTTGATGATTTTTCTGTGGGTTTGGCTATTAGAAATTGCTGGGAACCAGGTGAAAACATTGTGCTTGATGTTGTTTCCCCAGATTTTATGCTTCATTTGTTCTGTAGAAAAATGAGCATGAGCTTTTCAAATAGCCGTATCTTGCTCAAATGTGTTTTTAGGACCTAACTCTAAAGCTCTCCAGTACTTTGGCTCACCATCAAGAGTAGTGCTGTGAGCAGCAATTCCATAATATAGTATTGCTTCTGTTATTTTATGACAATCTGCAGGCACTCAGGAGACCTGGATTGGCAATTCATATAATTCTACCACAAGATGCAAATTTCCTTGAACTGCAAGGTAGCATTTGTCTTAGTAGTAACATGAAGGTGAACACTGCATACTGTAGAAAAGCCAGTGATTTATGATCCATGGGAACGATTCTGCCCCACCGGCTGGTTAAGTGTGGGGCTTTAACAGCTATAAAGCATAAATCTACTGTCTATGAAGCTTCTCAGTTTTATTACTATTTTTTTAACTTGAGAATTTTCCTGTTGGGGATAGAACCTCCTTGTCTCATCATTTATTACTTACGATTAAAGCTTTTGTTAAAGCACGAGTCTGCATATGGTGGTATTAGAAATTCCTAGTTGTATGTGAGATAACTTGTATCGATTCTCTCAGCCTCTCTCATTCTCTTCTTTGCAGTTTAAGGAAAGAGACTAGTTGTAAAAGAAAGTAGATGGGTACAAGATTCAAGGACATGAAGAGTCCAATTCTGAGAACCTAGAGGAATAATGCAAAGGAAAACTGAGGTACCTTTCACAACAAGAGAAAACAAACTAAACCTCTCAAAAGCGACAGAGGAAAAGCAGAGTAAGGAAGGTGTGGGTGTGCTGGTATAATTCTTCTGAAAAGTAGGAAGAAAGGAGGCAAAAGGAAGCAAGATGGAATGGGAAGAATAAGCCTTGAATCTTTTCCTGCATACAGTTAATATCTTTGTCTATCTGATCATTTCTTCTCTTGATTTTTTTCCTTACACTTTGGGTCTATTCCTAGCAATTTATATATGCAACTGAATACCTTCTTTCTTTAGGTATTTCAGTAAAGAGGCAAATGCCTCTTGTCTTTATTACCCTTGTTTAACAAATAAATGGTGTGTGTGTGTATGCAACTGTCATGTAATTACTAGCACTTTTCAAACTGGCTGAATTTTGTAGAATCTCATGTAGAGATGTTATATCTTAGAGATTATTATATGGTACCCCGCAGTAGCTATTAGCTTAGACCAGAAATACTTCCTCAAATGGGTGAGTCACAAGGTGGTTGTCAATGGTTAACACCAAAGTGAAATGAAGATTGAGGTCAATGGTTAACACCAAAGTGAAATGAAGGTTTGGCAGTTTTCTGTGGATGCACGCTGGGACAGAAGAAGTCTTTGAAGAGGGGTGCCTCAGTGGTTCAGTTAAGTGTCCAATTTCAGCTCAGATAATGATCTCACAGTTCATGGGTTCAAGCCCCACATCGGGTTCTGTGCTGGTATCTCAGAGCCTAGAGTCTGCTTTGGATTCAGTGTCTACCTTTCTCTCTACCCCTCCCCTGTCTCTGTATCTCTCAAAAGTGAATAAACATAAAAAGAAGAAGTCTTTGGTAGAAAATTTCTTACAGGAGTCTGGCGGTCCATTCTTACTCCAGTTTCACAAATGATTCATTCCGTGACTGAAGCGTGTGCATTTATTATCTTAGCCCATTTTTTCTCCCAATCTGGAAGGGACAAATAATGGTTCCCCAATTGCCACACACTGCTACTATGAGTATCTATAGATATTATCCTCAAAAGCATATGCAGAGTCCTCAATATCAGAGAAACAAAGAATCATCTTCAGAATGTGGGAGACTATCATCTATGCACATTATTATATTTTCTTTAAATTTCATATAATAGGCAGGAAATTTTTCTTTGATTATAGTATCCTACAAGAGATTTTCCCTCTTGATTCTTCTGCTGTTATTATAGCACCTTTCCATATGAAAATACAGAATATGCATCACTAGTAAATAGCCCAAGGAGTAAACAACTTGAGTAATCATTTCCCGTGTTGTGATACCAATTTTAACTTCTTAGCAATAAGTGATAATAATAAATATTAAGTATATCACATAAAAGATATTTTAATAGAGTTAATGCCTGCCTACAAGATTCCATTAGATAACTGTATAATTTAACATTATAGACAAAGCTTGAATGCAATTCAGTGATAGCAGAATTCAATTTGAATTATATTTATTGATCTTGGATTACAAATTTCAGTTTTTAATTTAGAAAAATGGTTAGATTAAAATACTTAAACACACATAATCATAACCAGTGATATGAGGTATATTCCCCAAAGCAGTTTACTATTATCTTAAGTATACATTGCTACCGTGTTTTAAAATTGCAGGAACATAAATTTAAAAGTTTGAGGGAAAATATTTCTTAATAAAATGAAAGTTTGTTACACATTATGTTTTAATGTTGAAATGTCTAATAAAGACTTAAAACAATGACAGCATATCATTCATTAGGAACTCTGCTTTGAGAAAACAGGAAGCATAAATACTTGAAGTATGCAACTATAATGCTTATCTGACCATACTACTATTAATAGAAAGTATGTTCTGGGAAAAATTAAGTCTGAAAATGCACAGACCATGTGCATTATTTACATCATAAGTGTGATTCATATACGGGCAGCCATGTTAAGAGAGGCACTATATAATTGAGATCAGTATGAATTTACATTTTATTGAATTCATTTCCATTTTACTAGCAATATGAGTCACTTTTCAACATAGATCTATATTTCACTTATTAGTTGATTAGATTGAAAAAGGTTGTTGCTTTTCCCAAACCAGTCACATGCTGACACGTGGTATGCAAGGCGATTAGATACAACTCTCTGGACCAAACATGTATCCTGGAGATCTGGGATCATATGCCGCTATCATTGAAGAATGAAAAGGTCACTCGCTTCATTATGTGCTTTAGTGTCTGGCTAACATTCAAAGTTCACGCATCAGACAACAGGTTGAAGTATTTATTTTCTCTACAAAGACAACACATTTTCAGAACCAGAGCCCAATAAGAAAAGTTTAACATCAAGACAACTTTCTAGACTTTTGTTGGTTTCCATTTGCTATCACTAAACTAATCATATAACCTAATTAATTATAATCCTAGAAGCATGGCCAGGACACAAATATAGAATTACTTTACTGTCTATGAATCTCATGTTGAGGAGTGTTTCCAGGTCAGCAATCTAAATGCTTTGGAAAACTGTGCAAGAATTATTGTTTTAGGAAAGATGAGAATGTATTCTGATGTATACAAGTTTTAACATGTTGAAAGTAGAATGTCTGCCTGCGAATGGGCAAGATTTGCTAATGGAATGTTTTCTTGCTAATATTATCTCCAGGGCCTGAATATTTCTGGGTGATATGTAAGCTGATCTTTCCAAAATAATATAGCTGAATAATATGTCAGAAAGAAAGACAGGGTTGTTCATGATGAACTGGTTATGGCTTTCATAATCCACTACATGAAGAAAAAACATGTTATTTATAAAGACAGATGTGAATGCACAGTGCACTGAAATCACTACAGGTCTTAAATAATTTACAACGACATATTGGGCTACAGTTTAGAGTCTAAATTTATATTGGATTTTAGAGAGTTCTTCCCCAAGGACTCTTGCAGCTCTGAATCGTGGGTGGGAGGGACAATCACTATATGCAATTCCTGTGCCTCTATGTTCAGAGCACATTGAGAGTTTTCTCTGCCACAGCAAACGTTCTCTAAGAAATACAACGAAGTTACCTATGAAACGTTTCTGCACTTGTATGGCCTATTGACATATCGCTGTCCTATACGTCTTGTGACACATTTTAGACACCATCAGGTATCCCTGTGTCTCAAATTTTGCTAAGTTGAACTGATGAAGGAGCAGATTTACAAGCAAAGCTACAGACTTCTGTACAGGTGAGTTTTCGAAATATAATTGTAGATGCATTTGTTTCAATTTTTCTGATTTGGTCCATCATTTCAGATTCACAGTGCTCGTTTTCTTCGCCCCGGGTAATAGCATTTAGTTTATAGTAGTTTCATTTAGTAATACTCACTCCCAAGTCCAATAATATCATCATTCCTTGCTTCATGCTGTCCTTTTGGAATCCTGGTATTCAAATAGAAATTATGAAAGCTTCCCCTCACAGACTGTAGCATCAATGGACGAGAAGGTACTGTTATTCTACTTTGTGATTTTTACCAATAAGCACTCCCTTGCAGTGTTTTTGGAATTTCTGTGTTAAGAGTCACTATCCTTGGACAAAAAACAAATATATTATCTGCCCACAGTAGAAGTAAAATGCAGCATTCACAGTAATTGATGGGCCCTTTTTTATCAAAGATTGAGTGAGAAAATATTCAAAATAACTAAATGCTTCTCAATGTTCCAAATGGGAGCTCACACTAACATTTCCCATCTGGTGTAATATGACCATTCTTTTTCTTTCTTTTTCTCTTTCTTTTTTAAGTATGTGTTTCCCTTTTTTTTTCTGTCATGTGTATGTGTGTATTTTTTTTTAAAGACATAGTATACAGAAGTGTCAGAGTGAGAGGGAGACAGAGAGAATCAGATGGAGAGGGACAGAGAGAGAATCAGAGTGAAAGAGAGAGAGCAAGAATTGCAGGCAGGTTCTGCACCATCAGTGCGATGCAGAGCCCAGTGCTAGACTAGAACTCATTAACAGTGAGATCATGACCTGAGCCAAAGTTGGAAGCTTAACCAGCTGAGCCACCCAGGCGCCCTTGTGCTACGATCATTCTAACTTGACTTTATCACATTCAGATCCTTAGTTTGTTGCTCTGTCCTCTTAAGGATACAAAAGAACATGAATGGGGTATCATTCACTCCCAGGGTGAAAGAGAAGTAAGACAGCACAACTTTAGGATGAGAGTATGAGATGACAAAACAGTAGAAATATTTAAAGGGGCAATAGGTAAAATATGGGACTAAGTGTATGTCAGTGCCTCATCGTTAATTAATGAAAATCATCAGAATTTTGACTTACCCACTCATATACCTACCTATCCATCCATCCATTTACCTTTTATTTATCTCCTTGTTATTTATCAAGTTGAAGTTTTTTTTCTTTCATGTTTATTTAGTTTTGAGAGACAGAGACAGAGCATGAGAGGGGGAGAGGCAGGGAGAGAGGGAGACACAGAATATGAAGCACCTTCCAGGCCCCAAAGTCTCAGCACAGAGACTGAAGGGGGGCTTGAACCCACGAACTACAAGACCATGAGCTGAGCTGAAGTTGGAAGTTTAACCAACTGAGCCACCCAGGCGACCCAGAAGTTATTTTTGTTTTGTGTTGCTTTGATTTTTTCAAGTTTTAGCTTGGAAAATTATTCTCTAGGGCATTGATTAATGATAATGGATATTGAAAAAATTTCCAGAGTTTATGTGGTTTTCCATTGAGTCTTGAGCTAACTATTGATAAACTGTAATGTAACTCAAGTAAGTTGCTTAGTTTCCTGTATAGGAAAAAACCTTTAATAACTAAGGGCAAATGAATTGACCAGGAAAAGGCTTGAATTTCAGAGTTGCATAATTTCATTGTGTTGTCTTTATTTGGGTTGCAGTGTTTGCAAACATAACCATTCCAATGTTTATCAGAGTGTTTTGCACAAAATGTGCTCTATGTGGCACCCCACAAAAATATTCTTTATATTGTATTTTAGGGAGAAAATAACTCACTAACATTGCTTTGCTCCTTCCCATACTCTTTCCTCCAGCATATTCTTACTCTAGCAATCCCTCAAAGTGGGTTTCCTTATTCCTTTCTTTTGAATCTAATTTTACCTAAATATAAAAAAATGTTTTAATGCCATATGGAGTTTTCTTTTGACCGATCTATAGCTCGTCCTGACAAACACAACAACTAAACAAACTCTTCTTTTATCGGCATTTCAAAGACATAATGCTTCATCCTTTTGTGGAATACAGAATGGACATATAAAGTTTGGAGTGGTCCCTAACCTAATGAAATTACTTTCATCTATTAAGTGTGTCCTTTCTCTTCTCCTACTCAGCACGGTTGTGATTATAAACTTGTGGTGTCTTGTTTGTGAATGACCTGTGTTTCTGATAAGAGTGGCTACTGGCTCTCAATTGTCTGGTCCCTCTCCCTCATACTTAGAAGAGTACCTGATATTGGGTAGATGCTCTTTAAGAATATTTGGATTAATGATTGTGTCTCAGAATAAATTGTTTACACTGTTGGATTTTCCATTGTGAAGTAAAATGATGTTAATTAAAATACCTTAAAATTTATAATTAAAACTTTATTTTGTTAAAACAGAATAGAATTATGAAAAAAACAAATTAATGCTTTTTATATTTTAATTAAAACTGGAGATATTAAACATCTTATTGTTTAATATCCCTGTTGACTCTGCAGAAGACACACCTACTTTGGTACTGCTCTGCCCTTTTATTCTCTGTTTCTTACTACTGGGCTAATTCTAATTACTTTAATTTATAATTTACCATGTGGAAAAAATAAATTTTAAATAAATTTAATAAGAAAAGAAAATATGTTATACTTTTATTATTATTATTTCTTAGATTTCAGCTACCATTTTTAACTGATGTAATCTAATGTAATCATGTAATCTAATGAATTCAATAGATATTTAAAGATATATATTGGGTGCCTGGGTGGCTCAGTCATTGGGCCTCCGACTTCGGCTTGGGTCATGATCACATCGGTCTCTGGGCTGACAGCTCAGAGCCTGGAGCCTGCTTCCAAGTCTGTGTCTTCCTCTCTCTCTGCCCCTCCCTGCTCATGCTCTGTCTCTCTCTGTCTCAAAAATAAATAAAACAGGAAAAACATAGATTTATATCTGTCTATATGAGAAGTTTTAGATAATAGTCTAATGATATTGTATAAATTTCAATGGAAACATTTTTTAAAATACTTAAATTTTATACTTAATGACAGTTGATTCACAAGATTTTTAGTGTGATTTCTTTTATGTTTCTTTTCCCCTTTGACATGTTAAATAATTATGACTACGTTTTTAAATTAAGTGCCTTTATTGAACCATTAAGAAGAGTTTTATTGTGTCCTACAATGCATAACTTCAGCAGCATGTAAGTTGTTCCCAGATATTTGGTCAAACATTATTTTAGATATTTTTGTGAGAGTCTGTTTTGAATGAGATAAATATTTAAGTCAATGGACTTTGATGAAAATAGATTGACCCTCATAATGTAGGTGGACCTCACCTAATCAGCTGAAGACTTTAATAGAAAAACACTGATCTCTGTCCATGAACAGGAAGGAATTCTGACAGCAAACTGCCTTTGGACATTAACTGCATCTTTCCCTGAGTCTCCAGCCTGTGTTTCTACCCCATTAGATTTTAGACTTGTCAAGCCTCCATAATCACATGAACCAAATCTTTAAAATCTCTCTATCTCTGTCTCTCCATATCTCTGTCTCTGTCTAGATTACACACACACACACACACACACACACACACACGCAAACACATCCTTTTGGTTCTGTTTTCTGTTTCTCTAAACAACTTTAATGCAACAGACTTTACTTATATTACTGTTGAAGCAGATGTATCTAGCAGTTGAATACTATGTTAAACACTAGAGTCTATCCTAATATTTTTTCTGCCCCTTTAATTATATTCTTGTTTTGTATTTTTTGAATTTTTTATTATTTTTTTAAATTTAACTTGAGAGACAGAGAGAGACAGCGCTAGCAGCGAAGGATCAGAGAGAGAGGGAGACACAGAATCCGAAACAGGCTGCAGGCTCTGAGCTAGAGGTCAGCACAGAGCCCAACACAGGCCTCGAACCCACAAACCTAAGATCGTGACCTGAGCCGAAGCTGGATGCTCAACTGACTGAGCCACCTAGGTGCCCGTCCTGTTTAGTATTTTGATATGAACAAGAATAAACCACAATCTTACTGAATTTGTTTTCAATCAGTAGATCAATTGGTTTTGTGAGGACACTAAATATATAAATTTAAGATACGATTATATGCAGACAATGTACTGATAAGCATGTTGGAATAACATTGCACATTACCATTATTTTATCACAAGCACTTGTTTTTACCTTTCTCTTTAAAACAATATACTGTTGAAAAAAGACAGGATACCATTAACACTTATTACTCAGCTGCATCCTTGCTGCCTGTCTCTTTTTCCTGATAGTTCCCTTCGCGTCCTCACTAAACACTGTTGATTCTCTCAATGTGGTAGTGGCCACTGCTCTTGTTTTTAGTATGCCAGTCATAATGTATCATGTGTTCTGTTTTGAGTGTCTTATTTATAAGCCTTGCAATAACAAGTACTCAATAAATGTTTTATAAATTGAGTCTAGCTATAGTTTAACAATATGCTCTGTTTGAAAGCCATGTGACCATTCCATAAAACACAAGCATATTGATCCAATTTAAAATGGAAACAATTGGAGGAGCCTGGGTGGCTCAGTCAGTTAAGTGGCCAACTTCGTGATGATCTTACAGTCTCTGAGTTCAAGCCCCGCGTCAGGCTCTGTGCTGACAGCTCAGAGCCTGGAGCCTGCTTTGAATTCTGTGTGTGTCTCTCTCTCTGACCCTCCCCTGCTTGCACTGTCTCCCAAAAATAAATAAAACATTAAGAAATATATACAGATTCTGGTCTTCCTCTCTCTGCCCCTCCCCTTCTTGTGCTCTGTCTCGTTCTCTTTCTTTCTCTCAAAAATAAATAAACATTAAAATTTTTTAAATAAAATAAAAAACTAAAATGGAAACAATTGCAAATGGAATCGAAAAAAAAAAACAAACTAGCAAAAACTAGCAAAGAAATTGGGCAAAAAGGAATTGAGAAAAGTTATGAAGAGGGCTGCAATCACCTAAAATTTTCATCACACGTGTAGGTAAGTTGGACTATAAATTAACATATTTGTTTAAATTAGTGTAAATTATGTTTTCTAACATGTCCTTCCGATAATTCTTTAGTACTTAACTCCTTAGATAATATTTCCTTACTTTATTTAATAATATAGTCATTCATCTGCACCTATTTTCTAAGCTGGGTGTATATCTGTTTGAAATGGTGCTGTGTTTTTTTCTTCAGTTTTATTTAAAGGTCAGTTAGTTGACATACAGTGTAATATTGGTGTCACGTCTATGCTTTAGTGATTCCACAGTTCCGTACAACACCCAGTGCCCCTCACAAGTGCCCTCCTTAATCCCCATCACATACTTAACCCCAACAGTTCTCTAGAGTTGAGCCTGTGTCCTGGTTTGCCTTTCTGTCCCCCCTGCATGCTCATCTGTTTTGTTTCTTGTATATCACATATGAATGAAATCATATGGTATTTGTCCTTTTCTGACTGAATTCATTTGCTTAGCATCATACTGTCTATCTTGGTGCTGTGGCATTTGTGATGGTGTCTTTTTCAGAGTATATATAGAAGGCAGTTTGGATCCTCGAATTCTTCTGAAGTGGACCATAGTTATGATTCCTTCCATTTGCTACAAATACGAATCTTTGCTTGAGATAACGTAGTACTCCATCATTAGTGATGCAAAGACTGAGAGAGGAGGCAGTGGATCGTTTTTAAATTGTACAATATCTATCATGGTACAGAGATTGAATTCTCATAATGGGTGATAACAGGATGGCAGGATACATTGACATATTTTCATCCATAGAAAGACATATGTTTTCTTGATTTAAACATTGATTCCCAATTTAGCCTTAGTCACTATGAATATCTGAGTCAATGAATCTTCATATTGACTTGAATAGTAATCAATTCCTACTTCATGTTGCTGAAGTCATACATCATAGTTATATGGCATTTTGGTGTTACTGTTTTCTAATTTCCCATGACATTCTCAGATCAATACCTCACTATTTACTAAATTAAGAAAACAATTTTATTCTGATAGCTCATTTGTAGTACATAGCATTTCAAAATTATGAAGCTGATATTTTAACTTTTGTAACTCTTAAAAGACATTGCAAGATGAAGTGTGATCAAGAGAACTTATGTTCTTGACACCTTTGAAAATAAGTAACTAGATATATAATTGATGATTGATGCACATTTTTATTTCTAGATGTGAAGGCTACATAAACAAATAGGTAGTTACATTATTTTATTCAGAGATATGCCACTTAAAGTATTATTATAAATGCAAAATACTTGAAACTGAATTAAACATTTTAACCCGAGCCATAAAATTAGTTGCTGGAATGCAGACTTAGAAGATAATTGCCAGATTTCAGCATCAGTATGTACCAGTTTCTAAAACTTTAGAAGTGTTATGACAGTCGTTAAAATATAAAAAGCTGCACCTAGATGAAATTGACTCATCAAAAGAAATATACAGCAAAGAGACTACAGAATGGGTCTGGAAAATTAGCAAGGCCTGGTGCTCTCTGCCTAAATCATTGTTACACGCTAATTAGTGCTGTGCTCTGATTTGAGGCTTTACATTTGTTCCTTTGAAGATTTTCTTAAAATTGTATTCAAAGGAAAGGCTCTTCTTTAATAAAACTGTATAATTCTCCATTCACTTGGGAAACATAGCTTCCCAGCATAATGCTACTGAAAACCAGGAGCTGACTTCCAATAGAGGTGCTAATTATTAACACTCCAATATTAGCCAAATGCTGCATTCTATTAGACCAAAATAAAATAATAGAGCACAAATATTTCTTTCCTATTTGAATAAGTACTTGAAAAATTCAATAATTTTCATTAAATACGTAAATGTGAATATTAAAATAAGGATTCCCCCCTGTGATTTATTATGTACTGTCTGAAATGCAAAGCTAAAGGAAGGCATCATTATATGACATGAAAAGGAATTCTTTGCTGTTAATTATAATGTAAATTCATCATTATACCAGGGGAAAAGAATGATTTTATATTTAAAATCATTGGGCATGGCTGGTCACTCAAAGATGCATTAATCTTGAATAATTCATACAGTACAATATGGACAAGGATAATATAAAATGATGAGATACCTTAAAATGATTTTTTAAAATTCTAGGAATGGTCTGTTATAAATGGAAGCTTGACAGAAGAAAAAAGGGTATTTTACATTGTCTTCTAGAAGATAGAGAAGCTAATAGAAAAATTTACACAGACGTTAGTTAGCTGCCCGCAATCTGCAAAATACCTTATTTACTGCTGTCTTTTTCTCCACCAATTTCACAATTATGCTGAATGTAATCTAGTGCCCTATTCCCAAGTGAAGAAAGTTATCATTGTCATGTTAGAAAAGGAAGGACCTTGGACTGGGAGTTTAAATAATGAACTTGTTTAAACATTAACTCTGTGTGTCCTTGGGAAATTAACTTATCCTCTCAGGCTCTCTGTTTCCTCCTGCGTCCAATCAGAGTCAGACTAGTTGTTTTCCAAACGTTCACAATTTATACAATTGAAATCAAGACAACTTTCCCCTGAAATGTAGCTACAGGGAGAGAGGGTAATCTTTTATCATGTCAATTTAAATACAGGATACTTCCAAGAATTTTCTTTCTTTTGTAGTTCCAAGTAAGGATTGGCCACAAGCAATACTTTGTGAGACTGGGGAGAAAGTGGGACAAAAACCACTGCACTTTGAAAGTTGTCATCAGTCTTGGCAGGGAGGGAAGGTGCAGAGTGGCAGCATGCTCTCATTTTGCTCCATGACCGGCTCTCCTCATCAATTTCTGGCCCTGCTCATGTACTAGATTCTTAGGGGTCAACTCACAGGCAGGAGCAGTAGAGAGCCAAAAGCACAGACATCCATCCTGCCCAACGTGTGGTTCCACTCTAGTAGCTTTCTGCAAACTCTGACATTTTCATTTATATCAGGGCCATTTAAGGACTTTTTTTTTGGATCCTTTCCTGCCCTTTAATTCTTCAGTTCTCCAACAATTGTGTAAAACCTAATTTATATAATAAGTTCCTGATTTTCTAATACCCATTGTGACCCTGCTTTCTTGATGGAGCCCTAGCTGATGTAGTTGATGAATGTAGTACCAAGGTGAGCGTACTTTACAAGGTTCATAGATAACATATATGTAATAACTGAATACAAAGTAAATGCCTACCTACTTTTAATTTTATAGATCCTGGGAAGTTATTAGAAGATTATAAAACTCATAAGTATATTTAAGGTTGAAAGTAGTATTAAATCCATGTACTCTAGGTTTTGTATCTTTCACCTTCCTGAACTTTGTTTTTTGTCTTTTAAATTTTGTTTAATTTGCTAGTCAATAACTTCTTTTGTATTTTATAGAAAGAGTGAGAGAGTGTGGGTGAGGAGAGTGACAGAGGGAGACAGGGAGAATCTCGAACAGGCCCCATGCTCAGTGCCGAGCCTGATGCCGGGTTCAATCCCATGACCCTGAGATCACAACGTGAGCAGAAATCACGAGTCAGATGCTCAACCACTGAGTCATCCAAGGGCCCCTAGAGAGTCGAATCTTAAAGAAATTTTTGTGGTAAACTTGGATTGCTATTCAAATAAGCTAACTGAAGACATAGAAAGTTTTAAATACAAACAAATTTATAGACAGTTTACTAATACTGAAAGTACCATAATTAGTATCGGAGCTAATCTGACAATTCATTGAAGAGTTAAAGTTTTTCTTGGTTTGTAAACCCCAAGTGAGCATTTTTTTATTACCTTGAACATCATTTTCAAAAAACATTACATCATGTCTATCAAGGAGTCTGTGGGAGGGCAGGGGTAGGAGCGAGAGCAATTATTCAAATTTTCTCAAATCATACTTCCTTATTCTTTTCATGATGTGATGAAATCCATTAGCCCATTTCCTGGGAATATTGCTATCAAAATTTGGGGACTTGTGAAGGGTATAGAAGCAACAGAATGATGTGTGTATACCTTTCAGTTTGTGTGTCTGCCTTAGTCAAATATTTTCACTTATGCTTTTAAATTTAAAGCAACTGTCTGCTTATAAACTGTGACTTTCAGAGAAACTCAAGCTCATGAATGAGGATTTCTCAAAGATAGTGTGCATAATGACAGGTCCTGAAATATCTGAAAATTCAGTTCCCCGTTAAGGTTCTAGATAAACTGAGGAAGTCCAAAAAGTATCAGCAGGAGGTCCTAACAGTGCCACAGGGGCAGAAGAAATAGGAAGACTGCCTATTCTATTCCACTATAAACAGAAGAAAGATACTCAAAAAACTTCTCCAAATCATGGAAAAAGACTAAATGTCCACCAACTGAAGAATGGATAAATAAAATGTGGTATATATATACAATGGAATACTACATAACCATGAGAAAAAATGAAATCTGGCCATTTGTAGCAAAATGGATGGACCTAGAGGGTGTCATGCTAAGTGAAATAACTCAGGCAGAGAAGGAAAGATAGCATATGTTTTCAATCATAGGTCTAACAGGAGAAATTTAACAGAGGACCATGGGGAGGGGAAAGTGGGGAAAAGTTTGGGAGAGGGAGGGAGGCAAATCATGAGAGACTCTGGAATACTGAAAATAAACTGAGGGCTGAAGAGGGAAGGGGGAAGTAGAAAAGGGGTGATGGTCATGGAGGGGGTACTTGTGGGGAAGAGCACTGAGTATTATATGCAAACCAACTTGCTAATAAACTATTTAATTAAAAATAATAATAATAAAAGAAATTTCAGGTGTACCCTATTTCCTAGAGTGCTTTTTTATTTTACTTTTTTTGTGATTTAAACAGTGTATTATTCAAGTGTTGAAAGAAGCATTGAAAGAAGAGATAAACTAGAACCTTTTTTTCCCAAATAATATTCTAGACTCATGCTTTACATATATTGTGGCCAATTATCTTGTTCTTTACTGATGCAAACTAAAGTAAGAAAAAAAAACTGGAGGAATACAGTGAGAATGTAATGTAAGTATATTTTCCCAACTATTTTGTGTAGAATGCCAATTTTTTCATGAAAGCCAAGACAGAACAAATTATAAAATATTTTCATGAAACTAATTTCCAATTAGTAATTAGTTCCATAGCCAAGAGAAAAAAAAATTCTACAATGAATTATCTAACTCAAATGGGTTGTCCAACAAACAGCTAACAAAGTCATGGGAAGGAGAACTCAAGATGAACATGGTAGGAAGGGCCAAAAGATCATGTTATTATCTTTTCTCTATAACCAAGTGTGGGAGGATAGTTGCCATATTCCTCAGAGTTAGCTTTGACCGCAAAAGTTCAAAACACAAATAGCAGCAGTATGAGTAAGACATATATATATTTTTTTAGAATAAAGCCAAATTTTAGCAGTGCGGGGTTATTTTCATAGTTTGTTTTGTGGTTTCGTAAAATTGTCAGTATGGTGGGCAGAATTCTAACATGATTCACAAGAATTTTACCTCCTACTCTACACACCTTATATAATGCTCTTGAGTAGACAAAAATTGTGACATTATTCTAACCCATAGAGTATAGAAAATGCAACGGGATATTACAGGTGCAGTTTAAGTTCTTAATCAGTTGACCTTGAGTTAGGAGTAAAATCAAAGTTTTCCTTGGTGGGCTTGACTTAATTAGTTGAGCCTTTTAAAAGAGAGTTCATGCTTCCCTTAAATGGGAGACTAGAAGCAGCAGAGACATTCTCCTTCTGGCCTCAAAGGAACAAACTGCCATGTTGTAATGAAGGGCACAGAGCAGGGAAAGCTGGGTTGCTGCCAGGGTCCTAGTATCTCAGTCCCACAACTACTAGGAACTGAATTTTGCCAACACAACATGGACTTCGAAGAAGAGCTCTAGCATCAGAGCAGACCACACTTATTGGCACCTTTATTGACATTCCTGGGTGACCCTGAACAGAGAAGCATTCCAAAACATGCCCAAACTCCGCCCCCCCAAAAATCTCAGTTTTATCTCACAGTAGATGACTTTACTTCATGATGCAAGACTCTTTGAAAACTTGATCTAATATCTCTTATATAAAAAAGTAACATGAAGAAAGAGTTTTTAAAAAGGAGAAGGATAATGAGAAGAAAAGGCAGTGCCTCGTTTCAAGGACATTTCCTAAGTTCCATGGACAATATTTCTGATTATTTCTCAGTCACTAGAGGGTGATCACGTGACCACCTTTAGCTGCAGGGCTTCTTGCTCTAGTGAGTTATTGAGGGTTCTCTGTCCAAGAAAGAATGTAAGAATGGATATTAGAGAAAAACTGAGAGTTCCTACCACAAATTTGAATCATTAAATGTGCTAATAGGGAGTAGGCAGTGGGATGGCTGTGCCCAGCCAGAAAGTTACCAGAACAGAGACCTGCTTGCACTAGAAGAGATCCATATTCAATCTGGTCATAAAATAATAAGATACAGAGTAATCAGTCATCTTAGAAACCATCGAATGCTAAACTCTACCCCTGGTAATGATAATACTTGTAGTTGTTTTTAACATAAAAATATATCAAACTAAGCAGTAAAATATTTCTTGTGCTTATTACTGTCTCTGCACAATAGCCAGAGACAGTATAGCCAGAATAGTATTTTATTCTAAATATACTCTTGTTCTTATAATTTGGGGAGTATAACATTGTAATAGAGTGAAATTCAGAAAAGGTTTGTGGATCTATCCGCATTAATCCACATCAAACTTTATGTTTTTAAATACATTGAACAGTTTATCTAATTTCTTGTTTTAAAGATGATCAAGTGATAATACCTTTGTATTAGTTTCCTAGGACTTCAAATCAAATTACCAAAGCATGCTGGTTTAAAACAAAAGGCTCATCCTCTCACAGTTCTGGAGGCTAGAAGTTGTCAATCAAAATGTCCGCAAGGTAGGTTCCGGTTGCAGGCTCTAAAGAAATCTGTTCCATGTTTCTAGCTTTGGGTGACTGTGATAAATTCTTGGCCCTCCTTAGCTTTTGGTAACATATCCCCAATCTCTGCCTCCTTCTTTACATGGCTGTTATCCCAAGATGTATGTCTGTGTCCAAATTTCCATCTTCTTATAAAAATATCAGTTATAGGTTTAGGACCCATCCTGATTTAGTATGACCTAATTTTAACTTTATTCTATTTGCAAAGACCCTCTTTCCAATAAGTTACATTCATAGGTCCAGGGGAACATGAATCAGTGGGGGGCATCATTCAGTTCCATCTTCCTAGAAGTCAGTAAGTCGAATATCTGCAAGTGACAATTACTAATATGTCAGTGGCTGGGAAGGTGCTGGAAGGGGAGAGGAGCAGACAGGTGAGGGCCACTCAAGAGTGGCTGAAGCTGAAGAGTTTTAAACTGACGCTGAAGCACTGCTAGACTTGCCAAATACGTTTGTGTGCCACATTTGGCCCTCTGTCTGACTGCAGTTCACAATCTTATTCTGATATAACCATAATTTCCGGGGTCTTGGGAGTTGGTGAGAAAATTGTAGACACGTTAAGAATTTAAGGATCAGGAGTACCTGGGTGGCTCAGTCACTTAGGTGTCTGACTTAAGCTCAGGTCACGATCTCACAGTTTGTGAGTATGGGGCTCTATGTTGACAGCTCGGAGCCTGGAGCCTGCTTCAGATTCTGGGTCTTCTTCTCTCCCTCCCTCTCCCCATTTGTGCTCTGTCTCTCTCTCTCTCTCTCTTTCAAAAATAAACATTAAAAATTAAAAAAAAGGATTGAAGGGTCAAAGTTTACAGTTAAAGAGAGAGGGTAAAATTTTGCAGAGATTATGTGAATCGTGGAAGGGCAGTCATTTCCCCAAATCCATGTCTTTTCATGTATCAGGTTGAAAATTATGTCTTTCTTGCTCTTACAAATCACAAACTGTTATCACCCATCTATCTAACATTGTCCCATCTTCTTGATGTGTTGGGAAAGGTGTTATATCCATGCTATGTCCCTCACACGATGGGAAGCAGTGTGAATAAGGTGGGCTAGTGCAGGAAGCTCCAGATGCCACCGCACCATCGTTGACTATGCTAGTTTGCTTCACTCCACAAGACCGTGTTTCAAGAGCTTCACATTTAAATTCTTAGACAAGAAAGACTGTTGGAAAGATACAGTTGTTGAAAACCAACCTTGGGGGCAAAGCAATGATGCTCAGAATGTGTTGTTCCAACCTGATCTGGTTTTATTCAATTTCTTACTCCCAGCAAGACTCTTACATAGTTTCTTCCCAAACAACAATAGGTGGGCTATAGTTTCAGATTTCTGGGGTAAAGAAACAAGCAATAATTGTCTCTGTGCAATGACACGGAGAGATTCAAGCAAAATTTCTTTGAACCATCCTGTGACGACAGCCTCTGAATTCATGCTGGCCCAGGCTGCATTGACTCCCCACGGCCCCCTCTGCAACACAGGGGCCAGATCAGAACAGTCTTCTGTATTCCCAGGGATGTCTCAGAGTTGTGTGTGTGTCTACACATGTGTGGTTACTAGTTATCCAAACATAAATGCTTCCTGATTTCTGTAGTTTTGCTAGACATATCAAAATTAATCTGTTTCCAAAATGTTTTAATTCTGTAAGCAAGGCAAAAAAATTAGAAACAAAGTGGTATAGATGTTCAGAGAAAGCACATTTGTGTAACAGGCATGGGGAATTTGAACGTGAATTTAGTCACAATTCTGAGAGTAACCATGGGACTTTTGAAAATTGTTTATCTTTCTGGTCCTTTATATTCTTAAAGGTAAAATACTGATAACATTACTCATGTAAAGGAGGTTTCTAAAACTGTAAGTGCCATTTTAATGCAAAGAAACAAGATTGTCAATATTTGCGACATGATGGGAGTAGATTCCAGATCTTTAGATCAGACACTGTATGGGATTATGCAGGACGAGACTGTATACTGCAGAGAATTCTAGTTATTGGAAAGTGTTCCTGCCTTAGATACTCTTACTCAAAATCTCCAGCAGTTACGTTATTGAAGAAAGACAAAGTCAAAATCCTTACCACTATTCATTTTAAGGTTTAGCTCACGTAATTATTGTACACATTGGGTTGTTGCTAAAATTTGTAAGTATATAATATAATCTGGGGATTTTGTTTTTAGTTTTGATATTGATTTTCAAATTGATTTGTTTACATCACTTTTGAATCTCTAATGAGTGTTATTACCATTCCACCTCTCATGCTCGCATTGTAATACATGTTAAACTCAGTCAATTATTATAGAACAACGTTAACAATTGTAACATATTTACATGTATATTTTACAACTTTATGTTATGAGATGGGATATTAATCTAGTAAGGTTCTATATTTTAGAAATCATTGTCCTTTCAGGCAAGCATACTGTTATGAGGTCGTAAAACTGGTATATGGTTGCAAGCAATGTGTGGCTTTTCGTTTCACATATGTTTTATATCTTTCCTTTTTAATTATGATTACAGAAGCACACATTACCATTTTTGGGTTTGAAATTTGAAGTATTGGTTGTGACAATTATTTCCACAATCTCTAAGAAAACTACATTACAGCTCTATTTCACAAAAATTGGCTCTCTTAACTGTAAAAATATGTGATGCATACATATATATGCATTAGTTGCAATACGGCAAGCAAGCTATTAGAAGGCTATCAGTTTAGATCATTCTGAGTTTAGTGCATCAGCTCAATGAATAGAGGGGTCTGCTACTTTTCTGATGTTCTTAAGTTTCTCTGAAGTTTTTTTTTCTGATCTAGACAAACTACATTCTCCTTGTTAAAACTGAAGGACAAAGGGTCGCAAAGATTGAACTCAATTGGAAAAAAATTAAACTGACTTTAGTTTCAGCTAATATAATGTGGCATGGAGCTGGCATTTAATTCCCATTTGTTTACAAATACCAGACAATATGGAGCTTCTGAAACCTCAGGAGGAATTCCTCTTAGAGAAGAGAAATATATTAAAAGAAAAGTAAAAGTCTCTTATCTTTTCCATTTCTACACTCAAACTGTGACATTAACTCATTTTAGCTCATTCAAATTCTCTGTAGTAGAAACGAAATTTGAAGGCAACTATTTATTTGATAAAATAAGTAACCTATAGAATCAGGTACTGTCAAAATAGATAAT
>NC_043700.1:86848649-86892957 GCF_006229205.1 Suricata suricatta | reverse complement strand
ATCATGTAATAATTTTTAACAACCATCTTTTTATTTCACATTTTACATAATTATCTCATATATGTGTTATGTTTCAAATTTAAAAAGTGTTTCAAATTAAATTTACTTCTAATTTTAACCATTTATTATAATCATTATTATTCCCACATGACAGACGAGAAAACTGAGTTTCTAAGAGGATACCTATTTTAATGAACGTTACTTTCCCAGTAAGTGGTAACAGGTGCTCCAACATAAAACTTCATTTCTTTTCCCGGGATCATCATTCTACTGATGTTGCTTCAGTATTCTATCATTTATTGTTATGGTTGTCTGTGTGCATTAATCCTGCACCCTGCTGAAACACAAATGTATAAGAGACTGTTCAAAGAAGTCAACCTTATGCTACAAAATTAAAAATGCTTGTTATGTAAGCAAGCACAAAATTAAACTTTTTATTTTAAACTCCTCACTCCCTAATTCCTAAAAGCAAAGATTTGTTACTAAATATATAAATAACTGCAGAGAATATGGCCAGAGGAACAAAGCAACAGAATATTTGTTACAAAATTGAGACACACTGCTTCATCACTTCAGTTGCAAATATAATCCTATCACTTCTATTTTCCAAATAATTCCTAGAGTCCTAGGTGTTTTTATTAGCAAGAAGCACAACATGTCCCTCCCATGTCATCTTAAATGATTTGAGAACTAAGAGCATGAATGTCAAGTGAAAGGTGTTGGCCCATCTTTTTGACAACATGGAGAAGGCAGGTAAATGAATATCGAAAATGTTCTGTCCTCCAGAACGTGTCGTTGGGCTGCTGCATCGCTGTGGAAAACCCTTTCCCAAGAATCTTTACACAACCTTTGTCAATCCGTTTCATCTCAGAATTTGCAACTTTGCACCATGTTCCAAAGTTGGAGCAAGTTTAGTTCACCTTCACATACTTAACCTTATCCTCAAAGCAGGGCATTTTGCCAGGTAATTAAGCCTGGAGATTCCAGGTTTGTCCCTCTATTGTGCCTGAGATCGAAATAGCCACAAAACCTTAAGCCTTTGGTGTTAGTGCAGATCATCAGCCCAGATGGCAGCTTCCTTTAGGGTAAATTTTCCTCTAGGACCTTTGATGCATTTTCATGCCAGAAGATGAAACTTAGAATAGTCTCAATACTTTCAAAAAGGTTCTGATAAAATGAGTTGTCAAAGAGAAAGTGATGATGATTTTATTCAATTTGTTTCAATAGAAGCTCTCTAATGCATATTCAAATACATCCTGTCTTTCCTATACCAATACATATCAATAAGCGAGAGGAGTAATACAGTTTTTATCAAATCAGGAGTGCTTCTGTTACACAGGACAATAAATATCTACTGACTTTACATTTGTGAAAATGAGGCTTCATGCTGTGTATCTTGCCATAAAAACAAAAATAAGCTCCAGTTACAAGACGCCTTGCTTGAGCAAACTGCACAGCAGGTTCTGTTACTCTGATGTTAGTAATTCAACACCCTCAACCTCCAATCCACTCAATCGAACAATTCTTGCAGGAGAACAAAAAAATCCCAGGCTGCAAGAACAAACCGAAATCACAACATATGCTCAGTAATATAATATTTTATTACATTTTATCTTTTTATTATAAATATTTTTACAGTTGAAATAATTTTGTAGAAGTAAGTACTCTGTATACCCACCACCTAAATTCTATCATTATTGTTGCATTATATAATTTTTTGTGCTTTTTATTTATTTTTGAGAGACAGAGACAGCGCGAACAGGGGAGGGTCAGGTAGAGACGGAGACAGAATCAGAAGACAAGTTACAGGCTCTGAGCTGTCAGCACAGAGCCCGACGTGGGTCTTAAACCCACAAACTGTGAGATCATGACTTGAGCTGAAGTCGGATGCTTAACAACTGAGCCACCCAGGCGCCCCTCATTATTGGTGTATTATATTTGATTTGTCATTTATTGACCCATGTATCCATCCCTCTAACCCACTTGTTGACCAAACATATTTTTCCTGGTGCATTTCAAAATACATTACAAACACTTTCTCTTTAAGATTTATGAATGTATATTGTTAAATAGGTTTTAATATTTGTTTTTTCTTATGATGTAAATTGATATAAAATGAATTTCACCCATTTTAGTAGCACATTCTCTATTTTTCCATACTTCTACTTCACACAACCCCTGAGCAGCATATAGAGTATAATCATCACCCAAAAGTTGCCTCTTACTCTTTTCTACTCGATCTTTGCCACACCCCAAGGTAAATGTTACTATGATTAGTTTCCACTATACATTCAATTATCCTGTTCTAGAAGTTCAAAAAGTAGAATTATCATGCAGTATGTATACTTTTGCATTGGCTTCTTCCATTTAGTATAGTATTTTTTATATTCTTCCATATTGTTGAGTGTTTGGGCTGGTCATTTTCTGTTTACTCTCAAGTAAAAATACATAATTACATGAATATGATATAGTGTCTTAAATTTCCTATAAGGGACATTGAGCCTGTTTTCAGTTCTTTGTCATTATGAAAGGACTGCTACGAACATTCTCATACATTTGCTTTATTTCTCTTGGTTAACTACCTAGAACTAAAATTGCTGAGTCATAGGGTAGGTGTATGTATAATTTTGTTAAAGTTATAATGTTTTTCCAAAGTGGTTTAGTATTTTGAATCTCACTAGGAATATATAGAAGTTCTCGCTGTTTACGTATTTGCCAACACTTCATGTTCTAAGTCTTTTAAAATTAGTCATCTGGGTGGATGTAGAGTAGTAGTTTATTGTGCTTTTAATTTGCATTGTGTTTTTTTTTTTTTACCAATATCATAAATGTAAGGATGGTTATCATCACAAATGGTACAGGCATATATAGGAAAAAAGATGATTATGAATACTTTTCTGCCAACAGCTTCAACAACTTAGATGAGATGAGCAACTTTCTTGAAAAACTGTGCCTTGCCCGAACTGACATGGCACAAAAGACAAAAATCTGACTATCTTATATGTAGTAAATGAATTGAAGTCATTTCCATAAACCTTTCAAACAAGAAAACTCCAGGACCAGATGGTATCACCAGTAAATCTTTCAAACATTTAAAAAAGAATATTACCAATCTTAAATAAACTTTTTCACAATATAGAGGAGGGGGAGATATTTCTAAACCCACAGAGATATATTAAAATATATTAATACTGGAAACTAATATGCCCATATGAACTTATATATAAAATTAATTTATAATATTTCAGAAAATCAAATTCAGTAATATTTAAAAAGAATAATGCATCATAGCTGATAGATTTTGTCACAGGAATACAAGATCAATATAACTTCCTAAAATCAATTGATATAGTTTGCCATATTAACAGAACAAAGAAGAAAAAGTACAAAATAAACTTCAATAAATGAGAAAAAATATTTTATGAAATGTGATACTCCTTCAGAATTAAAACTTGCAACAATTTAGTAGTAGAAGGAAATGTCCTCAACCTTATAAAGGACATTTATGAAAAACCTGGGACTAATACCCAACTTATTATTGAAGATTTGAACACTTTCTGCCAAGTTAAAAACAAGAAAAAATATGCCCATTCTCACCACTTCTATGAAGGTCTTAGCCATTGCAGAAAGCAAAGAATATAAATAAAGAAAGATATAATGACACAAAGATAAGAGAGGAAGAAGTAAATTTTTTTGTAGATGGCATGGTGTTTACACATAAAATCATTAGGACAATATAATGTAATTACTAGGAATAATCAGTGAATTCAGTAAGATATCAAGATACTAGATTAATATACCCAAAGCACTTGGATTTCTATATACTAATGAAAAACATTTCACCATTTTTGTAAGTGAAGTTTAATTTGAACACAGCTACACCTACTCATGTATGTAGTGTCTCAGAGTGACTGCTCCCCAGGTTATTATGGTTGAATAGCTGAGGCTGTGATCACAGAGCCTGCAAAACCTAAAATATTTACTCTCTATAGAAAGTCAAAAATATTTACACTTTGTAGATATGCCAACACAATCTAGAATATACTAGAAACGTCGTGAAGTGATTTTTGCTGCCTTGAGAGGTCCAGCCCATGTACAAATTGCTGCAGCTTGTGTACTGTTGGTAGATAATGCTTCTTTCTCAGTAGAATTTAACCCCATAAGACTTTGGCTTTAACAGTCCCTTCTCCAGTCATTGAACTGTAAATAATCAGAAGACTATTTTATAATAATTATTATTTTATTTAACTGTAATAATTTTCATTTTTTATAAAATAAGATTAGTCGTACACCCAGCTGTCATAACACTATCTGAATGTTAACATGTTCAAATGTACTGTTAAAGAAGGTTTCTTTTATTTTCATTATAGTATGGAATCTATCTATAACGCATGGAAAACACTGTTTTTTCATTAGCGCAATATGTCTTTGGTTTCATCATGTCTGCTATTTGCTGGTATTTCTGTGCTGTATATTGAAAAGCATACTACCGAGGGATATAAGGAATCTAGTAATGACTTATTTTTATTTTTTTAATGTTTTATTTATTTTTGATACAGAGAGAGACAGAGCATGAGAGGAGGAGGGGCAGAGAGAGAAGGAGACACAGAACCGGAAGCAGGCTCCAGGCTCTGAGCTGGCTGTCAGCACAGAGCCTGATGTGGGGCTCAAACCCACGAATGTGAGATCTGACCTGAGCAGAAGTCGGAGGCTTAACCGACTGAGCCACCCAGGCGCCCCAGTAATGACTTATTTTTATAATGTTTAAATCAGTTTACAGTCATATATTTCACAGAGCAAGTTTCTTTTATGATTTGCATTAGTCTTTGAACATGCAGACATCCTTTTTAATATGTTTCCTCTTACTGGCTTTTGCTGGCGGCCTTTGTCATTGACAGGAATGGGGGATTTAAATACCACAAAGCAAAATAAAAGAAAGGAAGAAAATTTACCTTACTTGTTCACAATTACAGTGAAATTTTTAGGTCAATCAAGAAAACTAAAAAAAAATTTTTTTAATTAAAAAGTTAATATTTTCCACAAAAAATCTTAAAGATTTGCTTGAAGCTAACCCTTGAATTCAGGCTTCTAAAGAAATATGCTGATTGTGATGTATGACATAAACTCAACGTAAATAACTTTTTCCTTTAGACTTTTATTAAATTTGTCTATCTTCATTTGGGCAAGACATAAGAGAGAAAAGAACATCTGTTCACGTAATATTAGTATTATTCATATTTTATTTTACTTTTAACTTCTAATCTTAAGAGTCATGTGAATATTAGCATTTGTAAAGTTACAATGCTGCATATCTATTTCTCCCAACCAATTTTATTTCATGAAAAATACTAATTTACCTTTTATAGCGTCAGCCTAAAGAAAAAAATCACAGGATACAATAAATCCTTTTAACCTTCCTATGTCCACATTTGGCCTTAATCTCCTTCGTCTTTTTTGGACACAAATATCCAGAATAAAATTTTATTTTCCTCGGAGTAGAGGAACACATTCTGCGGCTTTCATGTTTAACAACTCCACAACCTTTGCTCAAGATTAAATACTTCATTGTGTCTACAGGCAGTTGCATATTTATTACTCCCGCTGCAGTGGTATTTGAAATAAATGGAATTGAATGACTCTGTGAAATAGTTTCTGAAATCCATCTATCATGAGTTGCTCTATCTCAAAGGAAAAGAAAATATTTCTGATCCCCATTCTGAGAAGAATGGTCCATGTGAGACACACCAAGGCAATGAAGGTGAAGGACATTTTCATACTGTCCATTGTGGCTCAGCTCCTTTTTTGCCATTTTTCTGAGCTTTTGAAATCATAGAAATGGTTCTTCATATTTTTGTTATTTTCCTAAAAAGGAAAAAATATGTCTCTGGATTTTTGGATCATAATTTTACAACATCCTTCAAGTCCACCAATTAGTTATTTTTGTCATTTGACTATTTACCAAAATAAGCCTAACATGTATTCTATTGAAGATATGTTTAATAATGTGTGTTTAATAATGATAATAATAATTGGCATGTATATTATGTATAGTTCTGGTTTTTTGGACTCATATACTATTAATTTCAAACCTCACTCCCATTACACTAAGCTCCACACTTCTCTGATATAAGTCCCTGGACATAACCACATCTAGGCCTTTTCTCTTACTCTTCCCTCTACCTACAATTTTTCAGCAAATATATATGTGTATGATTTTTCTCCCTCTTCCTGAAAGTCTCTGCTAAAAATTCCCTCATTGGAAAGGTCACCATTGGAAGCCTTTTCCCCAAATGCCTCCCTTCATTATATTTATAGTTTTATCACCATGCATGTTCATTGTCTTCTTTCACTAAATGTTAGCTCCATGAAAGAAAATGTTATATCATATATATGTATGTATTACATATATGTATATACACACACATGCAAACACACACATACATATATATAATATACAAGTATATAAAATTTAAAAATATATACCCCAATTTACAATTATATGTAGAACAAAGCTATTGGATTTCTTTTTTTTAACTTAGTTCTTTTTGTTTTTAATTTTTTTTAATGTTTATTTATTCTTGAGAGATAGACAAAGAGAGAGAGAGACCAGCATGAGCGGGGGTGGGGCTGAGAGAGAGAGAGGGACACAGAATCTGAAGCAGGATCTAGGCTCTGAGCTGTCAGCACAGAGCTTGATGCCGGGCTCAAACTCACGAGTGGTGAGATCATGACCTGAGCCAAAGTCAGACGCTTAACCAACTGAGCCACCCAGGCACCCTGCTAGTGGATTTCTTGAATATCAAATGAATCTTATTTGGTGCATACTGAAACTTAGTTAAACACCTGGGATCACTTAATTACATATTTTGCTAAATTCACATTTAAAAAAAATAAATGACAATTATTAGAAAAAACCTTAAAATTCTTCAATGTAAAATAATTGTGTTTCAAAAGTAACTCTTTAAGGAATTCTTCAAAAATGAGTCATTGCCATATTTCAATGGAAATAACTCCTTAATCAGATAGCAACCTGTGGGCCTCAACACTACTTATCAACATAGGTTGTTAATATTCACTATAATACTGAGTTTGCAAAACAAAAAGTGAAATAAAGCCATGATTTAATAAAAAAGTCAGTGAAGTATATAAATATATTTAAATGAGTAGAGTAAGTGAATATGGTAAAAGTCAATGTTTTGTTTCTGAAAAGAATAAATTGCAGTTACCTGTGAATTTTGTCAATATGAGGACTTGAATTCCTAACAATGGGGATAGTTCAATTACTATTTTGTCTTGCTAGCCAGTCACATTTTTAAGATAAACAGATATTTAAAATAATTCTTGGCTGCCTAACTTCCTAATTCATCAAATATTTTTACTTGTGTAGAAATATTTTCCTTTTCTCTCAAAGCTTCCACATCGCCAATAGTGTTAGAATTAAGTCTTTTTAAAAATAACAAAAGCAACAACAGAAATAGAGAAATAGAGCCAGTTCTTTATTTTAAGAGGTAATCATGATTTTTAGAGCAAACAATGTGTCACTACTACAAAAATGTTTAGTTATTGCATCAGAAAAGCTGAGTGAGACCTGAATCCAGAAGTGTCTCTTCAAATTCCATTCTCTCTTCTTTTTCATTTTCACCTAAATAATCACCTCCACATTTTTGGGTTATGTTTCTAGATAATTATCTTTAGCACACATTTAACTTCACACATTTCACATCCCATATTTCTGTGTTTGTATGTGTTTCTTAAACCACGTGGTCATTTTTTCTTTTTTAAAAAATATTTTAAAGCATTTAAAAGTGTTTATTTTGAGATACAGAGAGCAGAGAGAGAAAGGTAGAGAGAGAATCCCAAACAGGCTCCAGGCTGATAGCGCAGAACTTGACAGTGGCTCAAATTCCCAAACTGTGAGATCATGACCTGAGCTGAAATCAAGAGTTGAACCCTTAATTGACTGAAGCACCCAGGTGCCCCTCACATGATTACCTTTCCATGTTCTAATCATAAAATTTGTCTCTCCAAATCTCAGTGGCTCCTCCTACATTATATTTGTTTTTTCATCTTGATACTGCTGTCAAATTCACATAGTTAGACATTATGTTTTAAATCTGTGCATAGAAAACTCAGTAATATTCATGAAAACCTTTCAAGATATTGTTCTATGAATTTTAGAATTTTATCTTTCAAGATATTGTTCTATGAATTCTAAGAATTGTTCTATGGAATTTATGTGTGTTAATATAAATTTTGTTCTTATTTATATGTGCTTTTGTGCATTTCTTTTTCCTTGGCCTTTTCTTTTCTTTCCCCATAATTTCCTTAAAACTCTCTAGATCAGATTTGGAAAATTAGAATATTAGCAAAATTACCTAGTTGTTTCCCAAATGTTTATAAATCAGGCTATATTTTCAGATACTATGATGTTTGACAATGTACTAGAAGAAATCACTAGCTAAGTCAGTATTGAGTATAATATCATTGTTTTGTGTGTGTCTGTGCAACTACTGCTATAATATTATTAATTCTTGTTATATGAGATTAAGTGTTTATTTTTCTGATCTTGCTATATTATTGATTCCAAAAAAATGTTGGTCTTCATAAGTAGATGATTTATTTTTCACCAACCTGGTATTATGCCACTTGTTTTCAACCTTACTGTATATTATACTTCATTCTATATAACAGAATAGCTGAGCTCCAAAAATGTTTAATTTCTAAAACTAAGAAAATCAGTTATACCAATGTTAGGGCCATCTTTCAGATGGACACATGAAAAACTCCAATCCAAAGATTCTCCTGAATCTTCTGTGACTGTGGAAGGAACCCATTCTTTACTATCTTGGACCAGAATTTCATCACTGCTGAAGATAATGCAGATGTTTCTTCCTCCCTAGACAATATACACCTCCTTTGGGCTACTTCCCCTCCTAGCCAATAAGTCATAATGTAATTTACCGAAGGCCAGATTAAGTCTGATAAAGAAAAAAATAGGCTATATTTTAAAGGAACTTCAGGAACCACCTAGCATGTAAAAGAAAGATATGGAAAAGTATGCTGGGAATTAAATTTTGGGGTTTCCTGACCAAGGGACAGAATATATAGTTAACTAAAATAGTTTGTTTAATTTGGGAGCATTCTTTGTGAGTACAGGATTTAAGAGCCTGTCATGACACCAAGGGATGATGTGGACACACTTTCAGGATGCCTCCTAGGAGCACTGAAAATGATGGTCTGCATTGAGATATAAATGGCATTTGCATGGCAGACAGAAATAAAAAGGCTAAAACACTCCAAGATATAGTCATGCTAGGCTGGAGATTTATTACAGCTGGAAAAACCAACAAGAGGACTATGCTCCATAGGAATACATAGAGGTTACATAATTGACCAGACGGATGAGAAATCTGCTGGTGAGATTCACTAAGAAGCTCATGAGTCATTTCCCTCTAGCTGTACATGTCCTCACAAGACTGGGCTCATTGGTAAAAATAGGAATAATAGCATTCCAAAACCACATTGGCTAGGTGGAAGCACTTACTGTTAAAAAAAACATGAACACAGGCTTATCATAAATAGTGACAAGATCAGAGAAAGACCAGAGAGGCATGACTCCTAGAGAGTTATGAAAATGATTGAATAGAACATTAATAGATACCTCAAAAGGAAAAATAGATTATCAGACTATACAAGTACTACTTAATCTATAGTTCAAAATAAATAAAGGGTGAATGATTAGGAGGATGAAGATAGCCACCAAATAAGAAGTTATTATTTCTTGCTCAGTTGCTGGTCTTAAGAAAATTTTCAGACCAAAAATACATTGATTGAAGCAGAGACCAAGTTCACTGGAAGGAAAGCTCTCTATATTACATTATGGGAAGAGACGATGATAATTACCACTCCAGGCTTCCTTCAGAGGACTTGCGACTATATAATAGAATACTAGTATACTAGCAAACGAGACGACTCATTTAGGGGATTCTTGGCCACAGAACTTAGTTAACATTAATATTTCAAGACTTGAAATGTCATCTTGGTTTCCTATTAGAGGGATGGTACATGGATGCCAGGTAATAATTAGGGTCTTAGACTTATGCTGATTATTTGCACAGTCCCTGACTGTATAGTGGGACACACATACTTGGTGTTTATTGGAACAAAATGCAAATGTCGGTTTCCTGTTCTGTGAGTTAAAAAAAAATTAGGGAAGACCATGTGGAAGTCTCTGGAAGTGTCTCACTAAACTTCTGCCAGCCAAGAGGGTAAATCAAAACAATATCAAATCTTGAGTGTAATGACAAAATCAGTGTCACTCTTAGACATCTACAAAATCCAGATGGGATGATATTCATCATATGTCCATTTAATGTATCAGTTTGACCCATGTAAAAACCAGATGACCGTCTATGCAGGAAACAGGTGGATCCTATTATAGTGAACTGTTGTAAGAATCCATGAGACCATAGCTCCAGTGTAGCTTTTGTGCTGGGTAGAGAATCTGTGCAAAAGCAGATCAAAATGTCTGTGGGTACATATTTTGTGACCATCGATTAGGTGAAAGTATCATTTTTGGAAACAGTTCAAATCGACTTTGGCTAGACAATACTCTAGAGTTACATTTTTTTCCCAAAACTGTTAATTCTCCTGCTGTCTGTCATAATACATTTTGAAGAGACTTGGACCTGTGGAACATTTCAAAAAACATCTCATTGTGCCATGATACTGATGACACCATGCTGTTGGAGTGGGTGAACAGAAAATGACATGTATATTGGAATTTTGGGTATGGATAGTAGCAGTGTGGAGAGAAGATAATAAACCCTAATGCATTTAGAGGGCTACAACATGGTAAAATAGTTCTGAAGCATATAAACATGTCCTTTCCAAAATAAAGGGATTGTAATTGAGTCTGGTAATTTCCACCACAAAGAAGAAAGCGTAATGCCTGGTAAGCCTCTTTGGATTCTGGCCAGGAAATACCACACCTGGTAGAGCTATGAGCTATATACAAAATGCTTTAGGTAGTAGGGATCACACAAAGAATAACTCTGAAATACGTCTGTACTGTACTACAACAGCATTGTCTCTTGTGCCATATTGCTGAGCAGAACCTATGGTATTAAAAGCATGAGTGATGGGGACAGACCCTGTGGGGACCTATAAGCCCAATGAGAAAATTTAGAAGAGATTCCTGATAGTGTAACAAGTTATGCCAGCTGTGGTGCCAGATGGTATACCTTACCAAAAAAAAAAAAAAAAGAAAAAGAAAAAGAAAAGAAAAAAGAAAAGGAAAGGAAAGAGAAGAAAAGAAAAGAAAAGAAAAGAAAAGAAAAGAAAAGAAAAGAAAAGAAAAGAAAAGGGAAGAAAAGGGAAGAAAAGAAAAAAGAAAAAAAAGAAGAAAAGAGAATCTGGTGTGTTTCTAGGTCCTGAGAAGTGACTACTGATGAGATTTAAAGTGGTCATGTAGGCATAATGGCTTACTACGAGCTAGATTGTTTTATATGGTGGGGCAGGACCAGCAGCACTCGTAACCTGGAATCCATCTAGTAATCAGGAATTTGTACATACCAGATCAATTTTGTGCTTTAGGATTAACGATAAGCAAGTTCAGGTGACCTAAGTAAGCTATATAAATAGTTGTCCCAGAACCTCATGTCATCCACCACTGCTTTCCCAGAGTCTCTTCGTCAGGAGATACCAATGTCTGTGTGGGGGATATCATGTGATCCATGTAACCTAATGGCAGTAGATGGAAATGCCCGAGATTGGTTTACCAATGAGTTAGTTGAAAATAAATGGTGATACATTACACCCACACTTGGGAGTGCCCTTAAAAGTCAGTCATGAAGAAAATTTCTTTTATTGGGCAGACCTTTGGGTGGTACATTTCATCATCCACATTCAATAGAAAGAGAAGTGTCCCCAAGGTTATGGATTCTTAGATAGTGATGAATGGCTCCTTGGATGGTCAGAGGCCATGAAAGAGAGAGCCTGATTTCTTCCTCTGCCAATCTTACTTCCTTTTCTCTTTCCACAAATGTTGATCCCAAAAGAAGTCACTAATAAAATCCTTACACACATATCTATCTCAAAGTTTGCTCTTCAGGGAATTCCACCTGTCACAAAATCCCTGGTCCGGCGGTGGGTGCCTTCAAATCCAACTGACAATGAAGTGTTTCACCAGCCACAAACTAAGGTATAAAAGCAAATCTTCCTCTTTTTTTATAACTGTATTTTGCCCAGACTGTATTTTGAAGAAGGCTGGGAAGACAGGCAAATGCCGAATCAAAAAACTTAATTTAATCACATCCAGTTAATCTCATTCTTGTTTTATTTCTTCTTCATTACAAAAACTAGATTTCTATTTTTTTCTTCCCCTTTTATATGTCAAATTGATTCTAACTTCTGAAGTTAATAAGAGAGCTAGATGGTTCTTAAGCTCTCTTGTGCACAGGTATTCTGATATGTACAACCATCCATTGCGATTTTTGGATTTAGTCATTGCCGCTTCTTAGCTGTTGACATTTCTCCACTGGGGTGGCAGTGGTTTTGGGGATGAGCATGGGAGTGTCACTTAGTCTACTGCATCTTCCTCTGGTCTCTTGTTCATATGGTCCACTCTAGCACCTCAGGCCACCATGGCCCTACCACAATCCTAAGACCCCTATTAGGCTGGTAGTTTTCTCCTCCAGCTATTTTGCTTGTCTTTTTCAGGAACATGAAATGCTTTTACTGCACCCCCTGGTCTTTAATAGGCCTTGAGAACCTCAGGTTGTCCTCTTATCCCCTTTGGCCTTGATTTCAGGTGCCTTTCTCTCTATGCTTCTACCTCATGGAGTAAAAGTATTAGGGATGCCTATGGTCATAGCTACTTTCCAGGAGTTTTAATTCCAAAAAGGAGGATTATGGGTGGGTACTCATGATTCCTCATACTTGTCAAATATTGTTTATTGTCTCTCACTCATAGAAACTTTATCAAGTCTGGAATGTGAAAATCATCTTATTGTCAAGCATTCCAAATGGCATAAACATCATTTTGACACTCAAAACAAGTTTTTGTTTGCTCTCACTTTATTGTTTCTGCACAGAACTTCAAAAACTCATTTTTAGAGACCCAAAAGTGAAGATTCTTGGCACACATGCTCTAGTAACACTCCTCTGGAGGCAGTTTGTGCTGAATCTCTCCCTCTGCCCCTCGAGATTATAAGCAAGGCAGAGCATGCTCATGAGTTTGCCCACAGCCCCATGTCTTTCAGCCTGCTCCAGAAGGACCACCACTGGGCATTACAGTTACTGTGTCGCTTGCCCTCTGGTTTCCTGTTGGACTCCCCAGTGGGCATCTGCAGCACAAGGGGAGATGGAACAGGGGTGAGGTCAGCTCTTTCCCCGCAGGGCTGCCTGGAGCTGGCTGTCACCTGAGTCATTGCTTCCCTTAAAGCCACCAACTCCACATAGTCTCTCTCTCCAGTTTCCAGGAAGGTCACCCATCCTCAGTGCTTTTGATTTGGTGTACTAACTGCTTAGCTGCAATTAAGCCATAGATTACTGCACTACCTTTCTGTAAATAATTAGTTCTTAAAATAAGTCCATTTTTAATCCTTTTCCTGCAATAGTATCATCACTGTTCTGTTTTGAAGAAAGTCCTCATTGCTGCCTGGAAGGTGAAAGGTTACTAATGATAGGATTTCATTGGGGAAAAAAGATGTTTGTTAACATCAAAATGTAATATATTCCAGGTAGGCTGTCCTAATACAAGGAATAGCTATGACATGTCACAGAGTTCTCAGTTGTGAAAACAAATGGAAACCTTCTCTACTTTGCCTTTATTCCATTCAGGGTTTTCTGGTTAAGTGAATTCTTTCTCAGAAAATGGCTACTACATTCTGGGAGCATCCACATCAGGATGAAGCATCTGGACGATGATTATTTTTTAAACAAAGCCCTTCTCAGCCAAGATACCCATGGCACAAGAATGATCTTGCATTTCTTGGACTTAGCACCAGCTAACCTGGGATTCAAGAATGGCATCCAGCCATTGATGCATACCTGCCGCATCCTAATGTTACAAATTATTTCAAGGCAGCAGTTTTCTGTAAATTCTGTTAGTCCTTTCATGGCAGCATACAGACACTTGCCACGTTTTCTCCTGATTTATTGGGACATCTGCACACTGACCTATGATCCGAGGCTCTCTCAGACCAGCTCCTCTCTCTCCCATCCTTTTTCAAGAAGCCAAGCATGCATGTCCGTGATTTGGTTCTCACCCAAGCCCATCTGAACTTCTGTCCCCCCTCCTCCCTGGGGACTTGTCACTTGGGACTGATGTTCTACATTTTCCTGAATCATCCTTGTTGCTTGAACTTTATCGATAATGGAAAATATTCTGTTTTTCTATGAACAGTGGTAAAGAAATATCCTTGCACAATTACCTTAAAATTGTCCTCATTTTTAAGATGAATGAATTCCCATTCTGGCCCTGAATTTTAACAGCAGGCCCTGGTCCCTTTTTCTTCCTGGGGTAGGTGGAGCCGATGACGGATCTTCTTCTAGGAGCCCCACTTCTTCTAAACCTCTTCTCTCTTAGATCCTTCCTCAGCAAGGCAGACGTTATATAAAATATATGACTTTAGACACATTCCTTTTCCTATCGACTTATCGTGCTAGAGTGCCAATTTCCTCAGAGTTTTTTTTTCTCCCCATTTGCCATAGGAAATTCTAACAATTTTTTCTTTTTTTTAAGATGTTTTAACGTTTATTTATTTTTATTTATTATCGAGACGGAGAGAACCAGAGCATGAGTGGGAGAGGGTCAGAGAGAGAGGGAGACACAGAATCCCAAGCAGGCTCATGGCTCTGAGCTGTCAGCACAGAGCCCGACGCAGGGCTCACACCCAAGAACCATGAGATCGTGACCTGAGCTGAAGTCAGCCACTTAACCGACTGAGTCACCCAGGTGCCCCTAATAATTATTTTTTTTCAAAATGCAAATTTGATTATATCATCATTTCTGCTTAAACTACTGCAATGGCTTCCTTATGCTTTGAAAGAACAAAATATATGTGAAGTATAGATATGTTATAAATACATGAATTTTCAGTAAGTATGGCGTAAAAAATGTTGCACGATTTGGCTCCTGAAGCATCCTCCATCTTATTTGCTATACTCTCTCTAGTCATTAAATTTTGATTTGTTGAAAATATGCTGTCCCTCTACCACCACATGTTTGATATGCTCTTTCCTTTATATCCCCTTTCATGGTCGGCTGTTATTTTAGATTTTATTCTCATTTTAAGGATTCCTCTCAGGGAAACTTTTACTGACTTTTCAATTTAAAACAACTCTTTTCAGGGGTGCCTGGGTGACTCAGTCCGTTAAGCATCTGGCTTGGGCTCAGGTCATGATCTCACGGTTTGTAGGTTCGAGCCCCGCATCAGGCTGTGTGCTGACAGCTAGCTCAGCCTGGAGCCTGCTTTGGATTCTGTGTCTCTACCTATGTCTCTGACCCTCTCCTGATAGTGCTGTCTCTCTCTGTCTCTCAAAAATAAATAAAACACCGAAAAAAAATAAAACAACTCCTTTGTTACATGTATGCACATTAATAATGTAGACACAATCTTTATCTTCTACTTCAAACTAGCCATAAGATTTATCTTTACTATTATCACAGATTGAATTTTAAAAAAGAATGCAAGAATGCTAAAAAGAAAATAAGTCAATTACTCTACAATCAGTTATTTGGTTGGTATTGTTTTTACTGCTAGATACTAAACTCAAAACAGAAAACCTTATGAGGCAATATATGATCAGGTTTCACTATGGTTTTCCCAGCACTTAGCCAAGTGCCTGAAACATGGGTTCAGTCTCAACAAAAAACATGGGTAAGGAATAGGTGTATGTCAACCTCACCCCTATCCTCCTCCTGTGCACTAAGCCTAAGTCCACACTCATTTTTTATATACTCTAGAGCATGCACGATCTTTTCTTTGCATATTATTTTTCTTTCTATTTTTTTTAATTTGCCTCACTCTGTTTCCTCAAGCCAGAATTTGAATATTATTTTCTCACAGAGATACTCTCGGATCAAAAAAATATGAAATGGGTCCACTGGTAATTCTTTCACTTAACACATACAGATTTCATTCATAGCAATGGTTTCATATTTCTGTTCCTCAGTAAACTCTAAGAATCATAAGGCATGAATTATGCCCTTTTTGCACATCATTTTGAATGTCTCACGTCTAGCACAAAACTTGGTACCCCGTGGATGGCTGTTCCTCATAATGCTACATACATAGTTGCAGGATTCCTGGATTCATACGGTACAAATGTATTCTTACAAGTGAGCTGCATTTGAACTGTGTCATCAAAGAAATAGCATTATTGACACAGTTGATCTAATGCTATTTCTTATTTTAATGGTAAATAAAGACCTAAATCCCTTGCCTACAAAGCTCAAAAGCATTGCCCAGGAATATATCAGAGAATTTGTGCCCTGTATCTCTTTGTTTTCCCAACTTCCAGCCATACATTACTTGTTGAGTACAGCCCAAACCTTTATTTCTATTACATATTTATTTGGCATCTTCTGTGCAACACTCATTGTTTAAGGTATTTTGTAGGATAAAAGGAAATGTAAGACATACTCACTGATTTCAAAATGATATGATTATGTTGATGAAACAATGCAATCTTATATTATGCTATTAAGGACAAGAATGTACAATGTAAAAACAAAGAGCAAATGGTGTGGTACTAACATGTAGGAGTTTAAAGAAGAAAGTGATCACTAGAGGTCAGAAGAGACAAAACAAATCAAATGTCTTGGAGGAACTGGTATTGGAGCTCATTCCTGAAAACTGAATAATATTTGATAGAGAGGAAAAAGAGGATATTATTCTTGGATTGTACCTACATAATTATCACACCATTGCAAAACACCCTCTTTGAAAAACAACAACAACAACAACAACATAATTTCTGCAACCTATGCAAAGTTGTCCCCAGTGAAGGCACATTACCTCCTGAGGTCCCTTGCTATCATATTTACCATTAACATTTCAGGTATTGCTTTTTAAAAATAAATTAGAATATATTAGGAACATAAACTTGATTATGATTGATTCAATCCTATTTGTGTCTCCTATAGCCAGAGGAGCGTACATTATTTATTGATTTCTTACCCACATTCTTCTACTTTACTATTGCTAAATGAATTTTGACTTATAAAGAATGACCCAAAGAGTCAAATGTCATCTCCTACTCAACAGAGTGCTAATTCCTGTTACTAAAATGGTCTCCTTCGTATCCTAGAAATGTAATGCATATGTTGCTTATTATAGGATTTCAATACAATATTGATGTACTAATACCTTATCCACTTAAAGGATGTGAGGTTGAGGGTTCAAGAAAAAGGATAGTCTACTCAGAGTTTCATCATAGGAGGACATGCAAAATACAAGGGTTCTGGATGGGAGAAAGAAGAATGCCCCGCTGTCACGTCTTCCATGGGTTTTACCGCAACAAGTTTTGTGCCATATTACGGTTCTGGAAGGGACTCTCTGCTGTGGGAATTTGAAGTAAAATTTGTTACCTTCCATTAAACAAGACATACTGAGATCTTTTTAACGCAATTAACATTTTCTGGTGTTGTATTACTATTTCTTTATTTAGGACTTTATACTTTCAGGAGGATAGCACTGAAAGTGTAAATCTGCTGTGGATGGCAATTGCTAATTAACAGATTTAGCCCATGTACGTGAAAAACGTCTTTATTAGAGCTAGACAGAATCCCTTCACCCAAATATCTATGTATAATATGGCTGCAGTTTGTAAATTTTTATCAGAACTAAAAAATAACTTACTTAAATGACTGAACTAACTCTTTGAAATGAAAGACACATTTCTAAACATATTTTTAAAAATGAAAAAGATATGCTATAGGTTCTGGTACCATGCTCCAGTTTTCCTCCCTAACATTCCAGTGTAACTACCCAAATAATGTATTTGTTCCTGGTGCTTCTTTGTCAAGGTTGTGAGGATACTTTTGTGAGGATTGAAGTCAAGTTCGGGTGCTCTGCTATCTAGGCTGGCTGTCTGCCTCAGGGTCTTAGTCTTTGCTTATGCACTGGGTCAAAGCACAGTCATTAAAACACCATATCTTTATCAATTATCTGTTGCAGACAGCTTTGCTTTCTTCCAATATATTCTGCAAAATGCTGGCTTCCTATGTTACTATTTAATGGTGAGGCTGTATCTCTTAGCCTCTGTCTCTAATCTGAACACTCAGAATCACTGTGATTGATGGAAATGTACCTGTCGGCTGCATTCTTACATCTACGACCTGCCTTCTGCTTTTTATTAGAGTGAGAGCAATATTTTTAATCCTTTAGGCTGAAAGAAAGTTTTTAATTAGCGTAAAAGCTGAAAATAATTACTCCAATCTTACCTCGCTCCCGTAGCACGTCCTTTCTAATAAGTTAAATAATCTTTCAACACTAAGGATGGCTCTGAATCTATTGTTCAATCATTTCATGACAGTTTCTGTAAACTACCTTTTTACCTACATTATTTTACTTGTTTTCTGTCTGAAATGTTGAGAGAGAAGGAAAGAAAGAAAGAAAGAAAGAAAGAAAGAAAGAAAGAAAGAAAGAAAGAAAGAAAGAAAAGAAAGAGATAAGTAAAGAAAACAAGTATATACACACATGCACACAAATGTGCTTCTTTTTGATCTGTTGCTTTGGTCCCTGTAAAACGGGACCTTCGGGCTGGGGTGTCTGGGACATTTGCCTCAGAAGGGGGATTATGTATAAGGATACAGAGAATAGAGTCAAATTATACATTTCTAAGTGTCTAAGTAGCCTTGAAAAGCAGGGGTTTGATTTGCAAGGACACATCTTTTTTGAAAGAGAAAAGGTTTCAGAATTCAGAAAGCTTGCTTTTGCATATCAAAAGCAAAACCCCAAAGGAATCAAGGCCTAGGTCTTCTGCCACATAAAACTCTTTTTTTCTTTTCTTTTCTTTCTTTCTTTTTTTTTTTTTTTTTTTAGAAAAACCAATCTTCCCCTCTTTAAGCAAAATAAGAAGAAAGTTAGAAGAAAACAATGAGTTATTTGCTGATAGGAGTTCAGAAAATGATCTGGGCCTATCCGATGCCTGCTCATAGGAAACCTTAAAAGCCCAGGTAAGGTTTGGTTTGAGTAGAGGTGGGAAAGGCCTGTATCTTACCCGCCATTGGTGCCCTGAGCAACGGTGAGCCTGGTAGGAAAGCCCCTTGTGGCAGTTCTTGGGAGGGGCAGGATTGTCCATAGAGTGTCTGAGAGGGTCCAGGCTGAGAGGGCCTCAGAAAGCTCCTGCTTAGTTCATGTGGCTCAAAACAGGAAGCGTATTCAAATGAAGTGAGTTTACCATCAAAACTGGAAAACTGTTGAGAGTAAAAAGGTGCATGAGTAATTCTTAATCCAGCATAAATCAGCAAGGTTAGGGCAAACCAGGGCACATAATCACTTAAGAGAGGAACCTACAAGTTCCAAGAGCACCAGGAGATCCAGAAAGAAATCACAGATGGCATAAAAGAAAGTACATGCGGTGCCAGAGCTGTGGGTATCTCAGTAGAGTCCAGAGGGCGCAGATATTGTAATGAAAGAGCCTAAAGGACGCATAGATGCCTTCGTCTATGATGCCATTGGGCAAGAATGACTATGTATAACCATAGATTTCTATTTCGTTGATATGGCCAAGAAATATAGGATATTGACAGGAAAATAGAGAGTGAGAAAATTCTAAAAAGACTAAGAAATAAAGGTTAAAAAATAAGCAGAAAGGTTTAGGGAGCCCTATAAAAAGAAAGAAGCTTTACAGCTTTTGTAACCCAGAAGAAATCATTTTAGGCCCCCAGTTTTTTTTTGGTGATCTGTGTCTTACTTCCCCAAACACACTTTTTACAGAACTTCCCAGGAGGTGCTGAATTAAAAAGCACGCGAAAACCTAAGTAGTTAAGAGTCTTCGGGAACAAAGGGAATGCAAAATTAACAGTCTGTACCTGGCCTAAAAATAGCCTAATCATATCAAGGCGATAAATCAATGGTAAAACGGCCAGTGCTGTGTTCTAAAGTAAGCAAGGCCTTGCATTCCTTACACCAGATTAAGGACTCCAAAACCTAATCCAGTTTATTCCAGCTCTTGGAATGAGCCCCTTCTCCCTTCTTCTTGTCTGACAGTTACCTCTGCTTCGCTATAATGTTAAGGTCTCCACCCAAGAAGGGCCACAAGCTTCTTTAACATATATAAGCATGTTTTCTAAATTTGCCTGCTCAACCTTATTATGCACACCTTTACATGGGATGACAAAACTCCTCTTTCTGAGTATTCATTCAAACCCTAAATAAAAGAAATCCACTCTTTCCTACTCAAGGAGTCACTGGTTTGGAATTTATTCCCGTAGATCACCTGATTTGCTACAAATAGTTTTCTTTGTTTGACAACTTCACCTGAGGTAGTCTCTATCTGTAATGCTCCAAGGGGGCAACTAACATTTGTTCAGTTACAAAACATGTCATTGTTTAATATTAAGTTTCTACTTAACAGCTAACAGTTATATGATGAACTTGAATTTAAATTATATTAAAAAAATCATCTATTTAACTGTGTTTTTGGCTTCAGAGTAAATTACATTATATAGTTTATATCCATAAACTACACAGAATAGAAAGTATTGATTCCATTTCTCAGATGAATAAACTGAGGCTGAAAGTCATTTGCTGAGCAATCCAAAATCTCATAGCATGTAAGGTGAGGTGCTGAGATAATGACTTGTCTCTTCTGGTTCTTTGTGCAATACTTACAGTAGTATTTTTTGTTATTGTTTTTTTTTTCTTTTTTTGTTGTTTTTTCAGAGTTATCCATTCATCCATTGTCTCATAATTATATTTTCTTTTCCTAGAAATTAAAAGTAAGTTTTGAGAATGAGGGTACGATTCCAGATTTGTATGATCTGGTCAGTGCACATGGATTTTTGTCTTTTATTTTTCTTGATTGTAAATATTGCTGGTAAAGGGTTCTGCTTCCTATGTTTTGAGGTTTCTTTGTAACTCTTATCACAGTCTATCAAAATCTAGTCATATTTTGTATGTGTTTATAATGCACACTCTACTCCACCATTAAAATGCAACTTCTGTGGAGGAAGAAATTCATCTTTTTTTGTTCAATTTTATAATATTGTGGCTGAAACCATAACACGCATGGAGTAAGAATTTGTCTAACCTATTCACTAATGAAGAAGCAGTAAGCCTCATCAAGTATGACACTAGAACAAACAAAAAGTTGACTGATTAATTTTGACTTTAATTATTGTGAGTGCCATTAAATTAATTATGCTGTATGGGAACACATTATCATAGATATCTCTAGAAGGGTCATTCTCAAATTCTAGCATGCTTAATGATCATTTGGTAAACCAGTTAAAATACAGAACCTCAAATCCATCATTAAAAATTCTACTTCAGTGGATCTGGAGTGCCACCTCCCCCCACCCCCCCCAATCACTTAATAGTTATTTAATAAGTACTATCAAGAATATGGTCAAGATGCCATTTCAATTTAGGCTACAGAGCTCTTACTCATATTTCATGATGGAAAACAAATTGTGTATACTTACCAGCATTTTCTCTCTGCTATTAAGAATTGTTTTTTGATAAATTATAGACCTATAAAATATATACCATTTTCATACTATACTGAAAAAAATTTGGAACATAATATTTTGAGAAAAAAATTACATGATCATAGTTGACACTGCATGTCAATTTGGACCTTCATTTTAGACATGTTCAGGTGGTAAACTCATGCAGATATAGTAATCTGCACACCAGCTTCTAGACCTACTGAACCAAAGACGCATGTTTGTGGATGAACTGTGATTACACTGTGGAAGAAAATGTGCATTCATAGCAAGAAGTCACATTCCCTAGGTAGTTCGTCCTGTGTGAAATAATTGTTAGCAGATGCCTGAAATCTACTTATTATAGTAAAAAAAAAAAAAAACTGCAAGCAAAGGCCCAGTGATGCTCATTTTTTTATATTGGAAAGGACATTTCAAAAATTTGAACACTTTGGTCATTCACAATGGGAATAATATTTTGAGTAGATATTTTGTGACTCTGTTTGATAGAATATTAAGCAAAAAGAATTTGTTAGGGTGCCTGGGTGGCTCAGTTGGTTAAGCATCCGGCTTCGGCTCAGGTCATGATCTCATGGTTTGTGGGTTCCAGCCCCACATCAAGCTCTGTGCTGACAGGTAGCTCAGAGACTGGAACCTGCTTTGGATTCTGTATCTCCCTCTCTCTCTGACTCTCCCCTGCTCACTCTCTTTCTCTCTCTCTCAAAAATAAATACAAAAATTAAAAAAAATAAAGATTTAAAAAAAAATTTGTTATTTTTTTCTTGCCTATAGAAACATTTAGGGTCATGGAGGAATTTATTGCGCCATTTCTGTTGTTTCTACATTAAGGATGGTATAAATACATTAGACTGAAAGTGTGTGATATATATGCATGGATTTCTGTCTTTGAGGACTTTCTTTCTCTTATACTTACATATAATCTGCTAGAAAATCCTATTGGTGGCATCTTCAAAATATATACCATTTCCAACTACTCTCCACTGCCTCAATGCTACCAAACTTACCCAAGCCTTCCCCAACCTCTTGTCTTGTTTGCTGAAACTGACTCTGAAAACGCCTCCTATGTTCTACCATTGTTCCACTGCATCCTATTCTAAACACAGAGAAAGCCGTTAAATGCGTAAGGTAGAATACATTACTCCCCTGCTTAAAGTCTATAATGGCTCTTTATTTCACTTGAAGTAAAAAAGTCTGAAACTGACCTGAAAGACCCTACATGATCTGGCCCTAGTGAGGTCTCCAACATTATCTCAGAAAACTCCCCAACCCCAGACTTCATTTCCTTCTAGCCACAAAGTGTTTGTCCTCCCTTGAAATTGCCAAGCCCAATCTCATCTTAGGGTCTTTACTCTTCTTTCTTCTTCATCTCTGCTTTGTCTTCCAACATCTATGTGGTGAACCCTTTAACTTCCATCTAGTTTTTGTTCAAAGCTCATCTGTTTAATTACGCTTACCCTATTCACCCCATTTAATATCACTACCTGTTTCCCTCCTCATCACTTCACCCAACGTAGGCATTGTTGAGTTTCATTTCTGTTTCTATTTTCTCATTTTACATAACATTTATGGTCATCAGACAAAGTAGGCAATCTCCTTAACCAGTTATTAGTTTTATGGAAGTGTACTTTTGTAAAAAAGAAAAAGTACACAAATATACACATATAACACAAAGAATCATCATAAACCAAAAACTGTGTAGTTGCCACTGAAGTAAAAGAAACAAAGCATTGCTAGTAGCCCAGAACCACTTTCTTGCCCCTTCTAATTGTTCTTCTCTCCTTTCTCCTTTTCTCTGCAATTGTTATTATGACCTTGATTTCTCATACTTTAATTAAATTTTTCGGAGTTTGAACTTTATATACAGGTGTGTGTGTGCGTGTGTGAGTGTGCGTGCGTGCGCACGCATGTGTGCACCCATGAGCATGCCTGTGCCTTCTTTCACTAGTTGATATTCTGTGAAACTCATCCATATTGTCTTATTCAACCATCGTGTTTTAATTTACATTGCTGAATAAATTCCGTTGTATGACATGACAATTTATTTGTTCATTCTATCAGTGAAAGGACATTTGAGTTCATAATCTTTTTTGTTTATAATCTATTATACCTCCAAGTTTTTAGTTTGATGAAAATGCAATGGTTATCTGTTACATTAATTGATTAACATGAATCAATAGTGCCTTGAATATGAAAAGTATCTTAATAAATATTTGTTTACCTGAAATAACTTGAATTAAAAATTGGAGTAGATTCCATTGGTCTCTTATTGGAAACAATGAAAATCCTTATATTTAGAGGATTCAAAAAATTTTGTAACTTTTATTTATTTTTGAGAGACAGAGAAAGACAAAGCATGAATGGGGGAGGAGCAGAGAGGGAGAAGGAGACGAAGAATCTGAGGCAGGCTTCAGGCTCTGAGCTGGCAGCACAAAGTCTGATACGGGGCTTGAACCCATGGACTGTGAGACCATGACCTGAGCTGAAGTCGGACCCTTAACCAATTGAGCTACCCAGGCACCCCTGGAGGATTTTTAAAAGCTTTTATATATTATCACTAATACTTACATGGCAGTTACAGGCAACTGAAGATAAAATCATAATTTATAAGTGTGAATAAGCAATTTGGAGAAATAGAGCTCAAATAGTTTTAATGACCTAATACCTTACATAAAATTGAAAGATAAGATTGGTCAAGATTATCAAAAAAGTCTGACATTAATCTTATATAAATAATACCAAAGCATCATTCTAATAATACTCAAGTAGTATTTTAAAATGTTTAGATATCTACAAAACATCTTATCACAACACTCTGGACAAAATAGAAAAATTATTTTTGCTTAGTCATGGAAAATAGGAATCACAGTCGTGAAACATTTTAATGTGTAAATTTAATTTCTCTTGAATTGTTTTATTATAAGTATTTGATAACGTCCAAGAAAGGTGAATTATCAAGTTATTAATGGTTTGTATGGCACATATTTAATTAACTAAATTAATAATGAATAGTGGAATTACGGGGCTATCCAATTCACTTACTATGTAATAATATACCAGTTAACACTCAAGAAAAGTGGCCAGTCATTATCAATGTACCATTGTGCATTGTGCTAACATTAATCGGATCAAATTAATGTAGTGTTACTTTTATCTTAAGCAGGCATTAATGAATGCTTCATCATTTCAAAATGTTGCCATGACATATTATCAAAATATCAAATGCTTTGCTTAATGTTTAGTATGAAAAGGTTCATTTGATACTCATGTTAATGAGCCTTTTTTCTTTTATTACAGGTATAATTAAAGACAGGTATTATAAAGGGTTTTTAAGATTATTTAAATATATAACAAGACCACCTTCAAAGTTGTACTTGTGAGGAATGATAATACATTTAAAGCTATGGGAATTCTTTTTCATACTCCACTTTTAGCCAGTAGATCAGTTCGTTTCTATTAAGAGACAGAAATATGACTTCATATTAATGATGGAATCAAAACAGATGGAGCTATCTAATGGTTCAGGCAGGAAATTGGAGTAGGAATTATAGCTTCTTACCCTTATATCTACCACTGATTCACTAAATAACCTTGGGCAAATTACTTAAGCTGCCAGGTCAAATTTTCTAAGTGCACGTCTTCTTTTTTTATGCCCAGAGCTCATATTAACAGAAAAGGAAGCTCTGGAGATATAGAAAAAGGAAATGATATAATATAGAGTGGAGGAAAAAGCCTTTGGCATGAAAGAGATTAAGTGGCTTACCCAAAGTTTCACAGTTAGTATGTGGACTACAGTAGATTCATATTCAAGTATGTGACTCATTGGCACTCAAGTACCAACCTTTTAGGATCAGTTGTAAAATAGCTACCCTGATTTTGATTATAATCGTACAAGCTCAGAATTTGCCTGGTGAATTAGATATATCTAGTAAGTGTAATTCTTTTCAGTCTTTTCTCCAATACCAAATGCTTTTGATATTTAATCTAAAAACAGCGCCTGGGTGGCTCAGTCTGCTGAGTGTCCAACTTTGGCTCAGGTCCTGATCTCACAGTCTGTGGGTTCGAGCCCCGCATTGGGTCTGTGCTGGCAGCTCAGAGCCTGCAGCCAGCTTCAGGTTCTGTGTCTCCCTCTCTCTCTCTGCCCCTCCCCAGTTCGTGCTCTATCTTTCTCTGTCTCAAAAATAAATAAACCAAAAAATAATAATAATAAATAAATAAAAACAGCATATAGATTTATGTACTCATTTAAGCCAGACCCTAATCTCCTAATTCTACTATTTATATTTCTTCCTCTAGACATTGCTTTAAAAGTTGCTCTCAGTGTCTCCAATCTTTTCCCAAATATGTTTCAACCTTCATATTTTTTAAAGCCCATAGATGATATTTAAGGCCATCGGAGCCTGAGAGAGCACACACAAAACAAAGAAGGTTATGCAGAGCTCTTTTAACATGAACATTTAACAGGCATTTAGTAGTAGAGCTTGGGATGAAAATGAAATATACTTGTTTCTGCCTTCTATCTTCCTTCTGACCCAACTCATTAAATTAACACAATACACTGATTTTACTTCTAATATATTATCTGAATCTATCTACAAATCTCCATCCAAACTGACATTTCTCTAATTCAGACTTAAATTATTCCTTAGAAAATTTTTACTTGTCTCCTTGTTTCCTACTCAAATCTGTTCTCCACATCCTCTGTGCAGTATATCTCTGTGATCTTTTTACCATCAGTATTAATGTGGTATAGTAATCTCAGATAAGTCAAGACTTCTAATTTGCTGACCACGCATATCATCCATACAACTTCACTTATACCATCTCCTCTGCTGGAATGGCCACAATTTTCTCTTTCTAATATTCACCCTCTAGGACGTGACTTGAATTTCACCTCCATTAAGCTGTTATGCTTCGCACGTACCCATTATTGATGCTCCCTTTTTGTGTTCCCAGAGTACACTGTAGATATCGCTACAACTATATTTATTCCTTCATTTTGTAATTATGGGTTTTCTTTTTTTAACCAGATTTTGCTCTTTAGAGATAGTGCTATTAGTAACAAGTTCAAATGTCAAAGAAAAACTCATACTACATGGAGTTAAGCGGACAAAGAAAACTTTATTCAAGATTATTGCAAAAATAGGAGCCAAGTCTGCTGCAACAGAGGAGAGAGAGTGAACTCAACTCCATCATAAGGAAAGGTAGGAGGTGTTGAAGCACTGGAGGATATTAGGAAAGAGGTGGGTCATGTGACTACACTTTATTATTTCTTTTTTGTTTTTTCTAATTGACATTGGTGCTTATAAGAGTTAGACTCTTACTCTCCCCCAGAGACTAGGAGACAGGGGTGCTGTCTTCCTTGATGTTTACATTTCAAATGGATGGCTGTGGGGTTCTTGAAAATACTGTTTCTGGGTCAAAAAACTGGCAAGAATATGGGAGAAGATTTATATCTCAAAGGAACAGAGAAAGAATTTACAATTGCAAGTTTCCTAAAATAAATAAAAAGCAGGTTAGAATCCTATAGACAGGAAAAAGCCTATTTAAAGTTCAGTCAAGCTGAGGACAATGTTCAGACCAATAAGATCAATATTTATATTCTCAGTTCTGAAGGGGCAGAGAGAGAGAGGGAGACATAGAATTTGAAGCAGGCTCCAGGCTCCAAGCCGTCAGCACAGAGCCTGATGAGGGACTTGAACTCACAGACCCCAAGATCATGACCTGAACCAAAGTTGGACACTTAACTAACTGAGCCACCCAGGTGCCCTTAAGTATTTGAATTTTAAAACTTCAATATGACATTTTATATCCACCAAAAGTACCCTTTGAAAGTGAGAAATAAAGAGTTTCTCAAGCATAACCTGAGGGAAGCTATCGCCACCAGTCTTGCCCTACAAGGACTGTTGAAAAAGTTTTTTAGTAAGAAGGAAAATGATGTCAGTAAGAAACTTGGATCTACATAAAGAATGAAGAGCATTCATTCCATGAAGAGGGAATAAAGAGTTTTGAAAATTTTTCTTCTCAAAATATCTTCTGTGAATTACTGTGAATGGTTCCCAGTCATGATAGACATAGTGCTTATACTTCTGACTACAGGGAAAACTCTAACTGCAGCATGCACCTGCTTCTTCAAAGGACATTGTATCTGTTCACATTGAGCATTTGTGTTATTTACAGGAATTGTCCTAAAGTAGTGCTATACGCATGGATCCTTCAGCTGGGGTGCTAATAATTTAAGACGGCAATGGAAAAATATGAGATGTGAATATGGTCAATAAAATATATTCCCTAATGAAATCTATAAACAAGGTAGAATTTCATAGTCTGCAAATACAGAAGATAGCAGTGTATGAAAGAGTTGTTAGAAAACAAAGTACAAAAAAAACAACGAAAAAATTGGCAGAGAAGAATAACTAATATTGAACTCTAATTATGTGTCTTATATCACAGAGGTGTTCTCTAACAGTGGACTTCAGCTCAGGTCATGATCTCAGGGTTCATGAGTTCGAGCCCCACATCAAGATTTCTGCTGTCAGCAAGGAGTATGCCTTGGATCCTCTTTCCTTCTCTTTCTGCTCTCCCCCTACTCACACTCATCTTCTCTCTCTCAAAAGTGAATAAACATTAAAAAAGTTTTAAACATTATTTTTATAGTTAAGAATAGACAAGGACTCAGCTGTTGAATATTTTGCTGAATCTCTTACAGCTTGAAATATGTAGTAAAAAATTAGCAGAAAGAAAAATAAATGTAAAACTATGTTTAAAATTAAGTAGATATTACTATGATTTATTAAATAGGTAAAGCCCTGATAAGTCTAATAATAGAAAAAAATGAAGGGGAACAGATAAAATTAGAAGTGAGAAGGCAGAGGTAAGTCAAACTAAAAGAAAATCCAAGAATTATAAGAGAAAATACCATACAGATTTAACCAAAACTAATGAAAAATATGAAAATAAGAAAAAAATTTTATCTAATCATAAATTACCAAAATTTTCTTTAAGAGAAATAGAAAAGCATGATATTTCAATTATTCTAGAAAACAGGTATAAGGTGATTAAAGTTAAAAACCATCATAAACATGTTTACAGTTGAATCTGATCTGCAGTTTTCAGAACATGTTTCGGTTCTCTAAATTATTGAAGATATTTGATAAGATGGAAGTTTTCCCAATTCAATATATGAAGCCAGCATAACATGTGATTTTATCAGTTGAGGATAAAAAGGCATTAAATAAAATTCAAATGTCAATTCTAATAAGAGCTCTTAAAAAATAAGAACAGATGCTAAACTATTTAAATATAAAAGACCATTTAACAAAATTGAACAGCAAACATTATTTTAAATAGAGAAGCACTAAGTAACTTAATTAAAGCAATAATGTCCTTTATCATCATTGTCATTAGTACTTCATGGAAATGATATAAGAAAGGAAATAACCAGAGAAAATAACAGAGAAGAAGAGATTAAACCAATCTTCTTCTGTAGATAATATGATTTTATATATTAAAATCTCTAAATAATGCTTTTAAAATACTGTATCTAGTAATATAACTACCCATCAGCATGTGTATCTAATATGTATTCTCTATCACAGCAATAAACACCTGAATATATAAATGAGAGGAAAAGTTCCACTGAAAACCAAGGCAAAAACTTTATGTTTTTTACATAGTAAAGACCTTAAATGAAAGCATAATACTTATATGAAGAAAACTATGATATTTTTTGAATACCTTAAAATATAATCTTATCCAATGGGGAGACAAAATATTTGTCATTCCCATTTATTAAAAATGGAAAAACGAATTGTACTAAAATAAATTTATAAATTTAATACAATTCTGTTTGTTGGATTTGGAAAAGTAACCTGAAAATTTCTTTCATTTCATTTTATTTCATTTATTTTATTTTTATTTATTTATCTTATTTTATCTTATTTCATTTTTTAAAATTTATTTATTTATTTTAAGAGAGAAAGAGAGAGCAAAAGTGTGGGAGCAGGGGAAAGGCAGAGGGAGAGGGAGAGAGAGAGAGAATCCTAAATAAGCTCCACTTGACATGGGATTCAGTCTCATGAAATCATTACCTGAGTTGAAATGAAAAGTCCTTTCCTCAATCAACTAAGCCACCTAGGCACTCTGTACCCTGAAAATGTTTAAGTGCACACAAAATTCCAATAGAATCATGTGAAAATTAGGAACAGTAAAGTGAAATTTCCCTTACAGATAGCAGATAGTGGAATAAAACAGAGAAACAAAATAGATAGCTGTTATTTTCAAAATAGCAGTTTATCATTTCATTCAGTGTGAAATATTTAATATAAGATACTACACAGTTTAAAATTCACCATGAAAAAAAATAGATGTACATTTTATAACGTTTCTAAAATGTAAATTCTAGATAGTTTAGTGTTTCAATTCAGGCAGAATTAGTTGTCTTGGTGTGATAGCTACTACATAGTGTATACTGAGGAAAGAAATATGCGAAGTTACTAAATAACATGGTGTTATTTGTTTAAATAGTGACTAGACCTCTCATCCAGTACTATTATATATATGTACAAGTGAGTGTGTTAGGGGAAGTTTGGGGGGAGGGGTGGATGTGGGTGTGTGATTTTATATAAATATATTTTTGGAGAAAGAAGAAGAAAAGAAAAATAAAAGTAACACAAACTGTGCCCCCTCTTCCGTTAAAATAAATGGCTTATAAATTATCACATTCATACATGAACATAAACATACAGACATATATTCATTTTCAATATAATTTAAGGAGAGTATGGACATTTTTGTTTTGTATAATCAACATCTCTTAAGTCTTTGAAATTATGTATTATTCTGTATTTTTAAAATTTGTTTATTTATATTATATTTTCTTGATCTGTCTCTTATGGTTCTGCTTTCTCTACTATGTGTGGTCTTCCTTTGACAGTGATCTTGTTCTTATAGACTCAGTTCACTGACTCTGAGCTTCTTTCCCCTTGGAGTTAGGAGTTACCATATTTGGTAATGTGTATCTAAAGAGGGCCAAGGTCCAGATGACACTTTTGTACTTCTTAGTGAGTTCTAATAAGAAGAGGCATAAACCTTCGCAAGAAGAGACACAGACTTTCCAGACCTATGATGACATGTCCTGGTGAACTATTTTTCCATCAACAACCTCTTGATTTTTTAAATTTATTTTTCTTTAATATTTATTTAGAGAAAGGGAAATAGAAAATCCAAAGTAGGTTCCAGGCTCCAAGTTGTTAGCCCAGAACCCCATGCCGAGCCCAAACTCACAAACTGTGAGATCATGACCTGAGCTGAAGTCGGACGCTTAAATGACTGAGCCACCCAGGCATCCCCAGGGTTGATTCTTAAACTCTTAGAAGAACCATAATGGAAGGAAAATGACTGTTAGAATGTAATCCACCAGCTCTGACAGGCGGGTGGAGTGAGTGCATGCCCAAATTACCTCTTCAAAATGCTTCTCCTTTCATGATTTTCTTTGCCCAGAAGGATTTACAGCTGCTGTGGCATCATCCCAGGGGCACCAGGCATCTACAAAAGCTGATGCTGTTTTCATCTCAGAGTGACCATGGGAGCAGATAGTGATCCATGTAGACCAATGAGAATGTGAGACAAAGATAGAGTTAAAGTCTCTTCTTCAACTCTTTTCTCATTGCTGGGACTCATTCCAAACAAATGCAAAGACTAGTTCTTGAAAGCCAGGAGTTACCCCAGGAGTTGACCACTCTTTCTTTGTTTGTTTTATACTTCTCTTGAACCACATTTTCTCACTTTTGTATTATTTTTTTCTAAGATTAGTTTTTCTTTTCTGAAATTTCTGATCATGAACATCCAATATTTTGTAGTCAAGTATTTTGAATAATAGTATAATTTTGCAATGTAGAAACTGTCTTGATCACTTTCTTTTAAAAAAGTTGAGCATATCAAAATCTTCATTCAATTTTAATTATGGATGTGTGTGTTTGAGTGTAGAATGTTATTTTGATGTTTTGCACAATAGCACAGCAGTAACCACAGGTTGTAATTTGAGAGGGCTTTTGTTTTTACTTTTCTTGGGTTTTGCATTCCAAGCTAGCATTTTCTGTTTGCTTGTCCCATGCTGATGCACTTCATTGTAGCTAGCTGCAGCTTTTTACTCTGAACTGCCCAATTGTTGTACTTCCTGCTGGTATTACTCTATTGATAGAAATCTAACATTAGCCTTACAAACCACTGGAGTACTGGCCTTTGGCTACACAGTCTGCAGGAATGCCAGGTGCCCATGCATTCGGCATGAATGTGTGATATAGTCCATTAGCCTTAAGTCTTTAGGAGCTCCTCTGAGGTTGGCTGAATTTTCCAGGCAGACTTTAAATAAAACAAATTTATTGACTTAGTATAGAGCTCTATTGCCTGAATCATTTTTGGACTGCCCTTGAACATTTTTATTTGTTAATGCATTTATTCATTTTTACTTTTTACATGCTGTTGATTTCAGAATATTTTATTGTCTGTGAATATTACATTTGGTTATGTAGTGTTCTCACTTATGAAACTCCTGTATTAAATTGGACTTATACACACTAAATGTTCTTGTTTACCATTTTATTTTAATGCAGAACTACATAAGTATCAGAAGTTTGAACATAAGCACAAAGAAAAGTAAAATACAAATCTAATAATTATCTAAATTATTTACCTAGAGAACTGTAAATTTTAGATGAAATACCTGGGGAGAAAAAGTGAACATTGTAAATTGGTACATCCCAGTATTATATTTATTTAATAAATTTAAATGTTTATTCATTTATTTTTGAGGAGGGGAGGGGTCGAGAGAGAGAGAGAGAAAGGGAAAGAGAGAATTCCAAACAGGTTCTATGCTATCAGCACAGAGAAAGATGTGGGGTTCAAAGTTTTGAAACATGAGATTATTACCTGAGCCAAAATCAAGAGTCAATTGTTTAACTGACTGAGTTGCCCAGGTGCCCCTTAATTTAATAATATTTACCCAATAACTTGAGAAATGTGGTGGAATTAGTCTTCAGTAATATGATTTTCCAAGCTCCTTTTTAAGAACTTTACATTTATGGTTCTCTAAAACCTTCTTATTTTCTAAAATTTCATTCCCCTTGATATAACCATGTGTGCAAATGTATACTTATATGCCATGTGTCATATATTTTCTATGTTCACAGAGGTAAATTCTAGGCTATGTAGATGAAGACTTTTGGAAAAATTAAATAAAAACTTCCAGTATCTTCTAGGATAACAGCTGCTAAATTAACATCTCAAACCCAGATCATTAAAAACAGAAAGTAAAACCAAAATTCAACATAGTTCTACAGCAAGTGTGTTACAAAGTAGTTCTATATAGATAGAGAACCATTCCGCACCATCAGATCCACCTCTGGAGCCCATGGTTAATCAGGTGGAAACTGAACAGGGAAAAAAAAATTATGAGGATTCTAAGCATGTTGACACAGCTGAAATCACATTCAAGATGAGAGTCTTATTTGCCTGTGAGATTACTGGGACCAGGTCTGAGATAAGGCACATTTGAATACTGGATACTGGAGAGTTGAATGAAAAGAGTTGAGAGCTTGCAAGTTTGAGGGAGAAGTCTTGGGGAAGGGAGTGACTTGGAGGGGTGAAACAGCATTTGTAGTTAGGTGGAAGGGTGAAAAAACAATATTGCAACTCAAATTAAATGGACATACAGTAAAACTGTGGCTTGCAAGCATAACTCATTCCAGAAACATGCTTGTAATGCAAAGCACTCATATATCAAAGCCATTTTCAAGAACCATTGGCTCAGTTATCACGTGATATTTAGCATTCCGTACTACTCATATTGCAAGACATTGCTTGTTTATCAAGTTAGAATTTATAAGCAATGTTTGCTCGTCTTGTGAACCAACAGCAGAACAAGTTACTTGCAATGCAAATTTTATTGTATAACAGACTTTTCAAAGTGATAATAGAGAATATACTTCTGAAGCACACATAGAGAATTCTAGAAAATTGACCATATATTAAGTAAAAAAAAAAAAAGAGAGAGAGAGAGAGAGACTTCAGCAAGTTCTAAAATATAGATACATCACAAATGGTATTTTCTGGTCACAATACCAAAAACTAGAAATCAATGCATTAATGTTACAGCAAAAGACAAACTGTCATTCTTCATAGAGATTTAAACATTCATAAATAGCTCATTGGTGAAAGAGAAATACAAACCCAACTAACAGTATTATATTAAAATTAATTATTGAAACACTTGATATCCAACTCCAGTTAAAACTGAAGTAATGAGTACAATTGTGTTATCTGTATAAGCATGTATCAATAAAAACAAAATGAGGAAAAAATAAAAAAATTCTCAAAGGAATAAGTAGGAAAAACTAAACTTAAACAAAATGAGATAAAAGCAGAAATTAATACTGGAAGAAAAAAGCAGTAAATAAGTATATACATACACACATATATATGTATCATATATGTTCATATATACTACACATATATATGTGCTTAAATGATAGACTGAAAAAGTTCAACATAATGCAAACTACTACCTAATATATAATAGCAAAAAAAGAATAATTACAAATATTTACAGAATCAAAAATGAAAATAAAGACAACATAAAAGGAAACTACGGGCAATCTTCACTTATAAATATAGATACAAAACTTGTAGGTAAATATTACCAAATAGACTCAAATAACCTATTAAAAATAATATATCATGACCATAAATCTGGGATGTATTCCAAGAATTTAATTCATGCATTGTTCAATATTAATCAATGCATTAAGGTAATTATTCAGTAAAATAGATCTTTGAAGAAAAATCATATTATATCCAAAGAAATAGAAAAGACATGAATTTACATTATTAACACTAGTACACACAGATACATCATGCATATCTACAGAAAGATGAAAAGAACAGTAATGATGACTCTAAAGTTATGAGTATGGGAGTGATTATATTTAACAGTCTCTCAACATTACTATAAGTTGGGAATGTTAAAGAAATGGATAAGAAAAATCATAAAACATTCTCAAAAATATGATTTAATTCAATGTGAATCATCTTTAAAATAGCCAAGATATTGACTTACTTTTTTTTAAATCAGAGTTCTGGAGAAAATTTCTAGGAAATAAACTTTTCTTACATGTCAGTGAAAAATTCATAGACTCAAGATCACTAAGAAGTACTTTTGCTCAATATTGTCAAAGTGTGTCTGCTGGGAGCCATTGCTGAACTAAGGCAGCTTTGCAAGGCCTCCCACTGTCAGATGGCGACTGGCATCTACCACACTCAGCCCCCACTCAATTTCTGCTTGAGCACCAATCCCCAAGGCTCTTGACTGACTGATATCAGGAGTGATTTGCCTTCTTATGTGAAAAATATGTGAATTGTACCTTGTGAAAAAAACTTATTATAGAAGTTTCTTCTTTTGTGAGTATAGGAGCAAATGTTACATTTCCTGAGAAAACCTGTTTTTCTTCCCCTCAGAAAGCAGGCCATTGACCCCTGCTCACAAAGACCTAACTCTTGCCTATGCTATGCTAAAAACTTTGCCTTGTGTTTGAATGCTAAAGATTCCTTCCTTCCCCATATGATAAACATCTAGTCACCTATTGGTAAAGATTATGCAGGAGTCTTCCACCAATCTATGTTGTGGAAAATATTCACATACCAAAGAATTTGTTATCAGAAATTATTGTCTAAGGCAATTGCCACTTCTGTTTTGTACCCCATACATTTTTTCAATAAATAAAGCTGACTCTTGGGTGAGGATAGAGCCGCTGCCTGAGGAAAGAAGCCAAGGCTCTCTCACTCTCTTTCACCGACTCCACTCATCCTTCAGGGAGCCCTGGACCTGCTGGAGCTGGACTCCAGCAAGAGTGGCGCCCGAACAGGGACCTGAAGGTAAGCCCCTTCCCTTTCTCCTTCCAGTTTTCGGGAAGGTTAGGACTCCACCATAGGGTGCTGCAGACGCCCCTGTATAAATAGGTAGGGTTAGAGTGGTGGATAGGTCAGAACTTGAGAAGCTTTGGGCAATAAAGAGTCTAAACAAAGAGGACTCTTTATAGATGTTTTTAAGAGCATAGATTTTGAGAAGCGATGGGCCATAAAGAGTCTAAAGAAAGAAGACTCTTCATGTATGTTATTTATAACCTGTTTTCGAAGAAGGGGGTCAATGTATCGCCCCAGCAAGTTGCACGTTTTCTTACATTTTGTACAAAAGAGATGTTCATGGTTCCCAGAGGAAGGAATTGTTAAAGTAGAAACTTGGAATAAGGTAGGAGATGAGATCAAGCAATGTTTTAAGCTTAAGGGACTGTTACGCCCAGATTATGGGGTCTCCAAAAACCAAGACCACCAGGGAGTCTGAATCGCATATGCAAAAGCAAATGGTATTTATTCGGGCTTAAGCTTGGTCTCTCAGACCTCACCAATACAGTTAATTCGTGCTGAGAGACCCGATCATCATTCAGGCAGGGTTTTTATTACAGTAGGGGTGAGCCTATTACAGATGGGGTGAAGGATGGAGTGAGGGGCTGGGGCTAAAAAATGGTAGGGCATCCTATCGGCAGAGGTTGGTGCCACACAGGGTGATTGGCTAATTTAAAACTAAGCGGACTCAGTAAACAGTGGGAACATCAGGTACTCCCCTGCTGGACCATGATTGGTCCGGTTAAGGGCGGTGTCTGACCTAACCTGAGCCAAACATAGACCCCCAGGAAGGTGGAATTTCCTGAAATCTAGGCAGGGGGAGTAGCTTTCCATTAACCCTAATCATCATGAATGGGGGTCGTTATTCTTAACTTGTTTGAGCAAGTCCCTTGCTTCAAAGTTCCTGGAACTTTAGGTGGGGCTACAGATTCCAGTAAGTTTAGTCATACCTGGAGTAACAAACTTGGGCCTTCTAGTTTCTGAGGCTTGTTTGAAGCCTGTCATGGCATTAGTTTGGCTCTTCAGGGCCACAAAAAGTTCCCGTTGATGCTCTCACTATGTAAATTCATACGGGAAGCTTTGGAACCTCAGTTAGAAATAGATAAACTGGCTACAATCAAGAAAGATTTAACTTTACCTGTCCCTCCCAAAAATAATCTTCCTAACAACATAGAAGAAAAGGGACAAGATAAAGAGCCCTACCGAAAGTGTAAGAGCAATTCTGAAACAACTGATGACTATAGCAAGGAAAATTGGGCTTTTCCCATACAGGCTAAGAAACTTCACTTAAACAAATAGATAAATTCAAGGAGTTGCCCTCCAGACCACCTCCTTCTCCTCCATTATCCACTTCAATAGATCACAGGCTGCCATTAGAAAAGCTGAAAGAGATGATGATACGGATTTTGTTCAGTGTTTCTTGGTAGTTTTTAAAGGAGATTTTGATGATGAAAACTCATGGAAACCCCTTCCTTACAATATTTTAAAGGGGCAAAAAAACTGCTTGCAGCGAATATGGACTTCTCGTTCCTTATATTATCACATTGCTAGATGCCCCAACATCATGCTGGATGACCCCTTTTGACTGGGCACAGGCAGCCAAGGCCTGCTTCTCAGGAGGAAATTACTTATCACAGAGGGCAGAATATGAAGATCTAGCTAAGAGGCAAGTGGCGACAGAGGAAGTTGAGATCAAACAATGTTATGCCTCTCAGGGGACCCAAAAGGTGCCCGTTGAGGCCATTTCCTTGTGGGCTCCTATAAAAGAAATGTTAAATCCCACTGGAGACAGCTCTGGAGCTATTTTTTAAGCCCACAGCCTCCCAAAAATGAGACTCCAGGGCTGTCCCTAAGTCTTCCAAAATGGAAGCATCCATTTTGGGTCATCCCCCATTTAAACATCTGGGATTTTCCCTCTGGCCTCTGGGTCTTTCCCTTTAACTGGGCCGCTTCCCCACATGCATTTTCCAAAAGGGACTGGCCTTCAGGTTGCCATTGGGGTGCATGAAAAGGAGGAGACTTGAAAGTAGCTAAAACCCTACAAACAGCAGCACCTACCAAGGGAGATTTAATCTCCATCGAGGTTAGAGAAACTGAATTTAAACGAATAGAATGGAAACTACCCTGGGAGAAATTTCTAATCTTATCTGAATTAATGTGGACTTCAAATTTCCAGTTTGTTGGAGGAAATCTGACTTCTACTCCTCTAAGATTTTAAACGGGATTTTCCTTTAATGCCTCCTGCTGTTACCTCCCCTCTTCTGCCTTCCCCTCCCTCTCCCTCCTTCCACCCTCCAGGTCAAAAAAGTCAATTTATCATCTGAGTTCTGAATGTACATGTGCTTTTGTCTAGGGTATTACGTGGAAAGCTGGATGCAGCGCTTCTTCCCACCCTGGGACTGTACCTAGACATAGGTCGGGCCCTTCAGTAAACCTACAAACCTGTTTTGTGGCCGCTTCTGTATTTGTTTGGTCCACTTGTCATTGGCATTGTTTTTGGTCTTTTCCTATTGTCATTTGTCATTGTTTTTTGACTTAATCTGTGGAAGTTTTGTGGAAGGGAATATAATAACTTCTGGTGGGTAGGTGAGTGTGAATGTGCAACTTTGTGTGGACTGCTTGCTGATTCGATTCTGAGGCTCCACGGGTGGGCACCCTTAAGGTCCCCATTGTTTGTCTTTGCAAGAGCATCTCACAGAAACATTATGGGGTTGGGACTATACATAGAAGGATACCTTATTGGTCTGGCCAAGATAAAATCATACTAAATGAGATGCTAACTCTCTCTGTTCCTCTGAATTCTCTTTCTCTGCCTCCTGCTGGCGCCTCTCCTCTTTTGTCCTCCCTTCCCTCACTCCTTCACTTGGAGGGGGGGGCCTGACCTGCAGGACTGACTCAGATTAAGTAAAACTTATTCAGTGTTTAAATTAATTTAAGTCTGTTGGTTTGAGTTAAACAATTTTTATCAAAAATATATACAGAATATAAATATACAGAAATAAACTTGTATTCTACCTAGATTTGCTGAAGATCAAATAAGTTCCTGTTATCTCTGTTCCAATTTGTTTTTTTTTAAAAAAAAAAAGGGAGAATGACTTAGAGTGATGGTTAATTTTGTCTGTCTCAGTTTTCATGAGTAATTGTTAAGCTCAAAGTTAAAGTTTTGCTTGCATAATAAGTTGAGATTAAATTCATTGGCTATCTAATGAGATAAGAAGTTAAAGTAATAATTACTAGATGTAGGTTTGTGCTTTTGACTTGTAAAAAAACCCCTAAGGATATTTAAACAATTGAAAAACATGCTTTGTACTTAACTGGTTCATAAATTTACCATCTTAAAAAAAATTCTAGTGTCATCACCTCTCAGTTGGTTACTAAGTCCTCAGTTTAAGACTAAGGTTTCTACCAGTCAAAATTCTGCTAAGTGTACTTCAGACTGATGAAAAACCAGGAAAGCAACCCTATATGCAGAAAAATAGGAGATACATAAGAAAGATATAAGAAATAAAAATACATTTTTTTGTTGAGGTTAAAAAAAGTAATTTTCTCTTAAATGAGACTGATTGTTTGGAGAGAAATGGCTTTGGAGCAAAACTGTAAGGCAAAGGAAAGTTCTAGAAAGTTTGTGAAGGGAAATGTATGTAAAAGGATTTTTATGTGTGCTCAGGATAGACTAAGGTTGAGATGAATGGAATTTTAAAGGTACATTGGTATAAGGTTGAAATTTGGCTTTTTTCTGTTCAAAAGACAAAATTTTCTTAGATTGTTGATTTGCTTTTAGTATGACAATGTAAACAAAGGTTTTCTCTTTTGTCTGCCAAGATATCCAAAACTTTAGGTTTCATCTTTAACAGGTCTTTGATTGCTTATTTAAAACTCATCAATGTTAAAGGAGCTAGGTTTTGCTAACAACTATATAATGCTATACATTCGCCTTTAGGATCTTTTATTGCCACACTGGTTAAATAAGTAAAGTTTTAAGATTTGTAATGATCTGTAAATCCTATTTAAGATGTGCTTTATAACTTCCTAAGGTTTGAGCAAACTTCCCAGAATTTAAATGACAAAAAAAAATTTTTTTACCAATTAGGCCTTTTTATTTGGAATGCTAAGTTACTTAGAAAAACACTGTCATACAATGGTAAACCTTAAGTTGTATTTCATGGGTAACTGCTGCAACTGCTCAAATACATATACAATTCCTAAAGTTTTAATGTTTTAGTATAAGGTCATTTCATAATATTCTGTTTACTTAAAGTGTTGTGTGTCGCGGAAATAACTAAATTTCTTTGTACATTGCATCATAATGAACTCTTGTCAGATCTTTAACAATGTCCATTTCTGAGATTTTTGTCATTTATAATTGTTCTTATTCTCTCACAAAACGTGTTTCTTCTTCAAAGAGATTTATAAAAAGGACTTTTAAAACAAATACAGGTGTTTGACATCTTTAAGATTCATACTAAAATGGGTAAAAATTTCCAGGGCTAAAAAGCTGCATTCAAAGTAAATAAGAATTAGGAACTTGGGACTAAATAAACTGAGGAAGAGTATAGTTTTGTGATTCTTGTAGAAAATATTGTTGTTTCTCTAATGTTTGCTTATGCAGATTAAGGAAACTTCTTCTTAAGATATGTAATATACAGAAATGTCATAAAGTATTCATTTGTAAATTGAAGCATTTATCTTTTCTCTCTACCTAAACCCTCAAAAATTCAAAAACTGCCAGTGAATATTCTTTCTTCCATGGCAATTGCAATTGTTTGCATAAGTTCAATAAGAATCTGTCCATTTTATAGCAGGACACCATTGGAAATACTGGTTATTTTACCAAGGCTTTGACTGGAATGCCATATTTAAGAGTCATGTGTAGACTCAGATATGAACAGACAGTTTTAAGGAACTCAGGTTGACTTTATGAAACATGGAGCCAGAAAGCCTCATGGAAATGCTGGCTGGACACCTTGCTTACAGAGTTCCCAGCAGCCTCCCCAGGTGAGTAAAGAAGATGGCTTCCTGGCAGGTGCAGGAAACTCAGCATAACTTGGAAACCTTGTGAAGAAGAATTTGCCCAATTCAACAGGTTTTGCAGGCCTGTCTACTGGAAAGTGCTTGGCTTGGATTCTGGCCTGGAGAGGCTAGTTCAACCTGGAGATTCCATATAAAAGGTTCCAGCACAGTAAACTTAAAAAGATCCTCATGAACAATCACTATTCTTGCTGAAACTATGTTCCAACAACCATTATAGACACTAAATTCTAGTTCTGATTGTCTATAAATGTTTGTTGTTTGCCTAAATTAGATAACTTGAGGTAACCTTCAAAAAATTGTTGTTATAGTATTTCATGAATACACAGTCTTCTGTGCTTGTTATTCTGTGGGGATGATATTTAAAGAATGGGGGTCAACCCTTTCAAAGATTTAGAGGTGGACTTCACAGATATACAACTAAACAAAGGATTCAGCTCTTAAAGTTTCAGGTATCACCCCCATGGGTCCATCACTCCAGAGTTAACCTGGCTGATTCAAATCCAATGAACCTGCTTAAACTGACCCTCAAAAAGACACTGGCTCCTGAGATCTCCAGCCCTGCTCCAGCCACACCCTGGAAGCTGGCTGCTCTATGCACAGCAGAAGTTTGAGGAATCACCGGTCTGATGAGATAAACTGTCCTTACTCTTTGCCATCTGATTGACAAAGATTGCTAACTTTATCCCTCCTTCACAGATTGCAACTTCCTTTCTGCCAGGGTTACAGAATCTCCTTCACACTCAGGGGCTAATTTCACACCTGACAAATGTCAGCATGGTGGCTGGAGTGTTAGTGCTCATTTAGTGCCTTGTTCCAGGTTTCCTTAAAGTAACTAATGGGGGCTTTCACAGGATAAATGTTGAGCTACACTACTTTGATTTATAAAATGAAAAAGGGGAAGATGCTGGGAGTCATCTCTGAAGTAAGGCAGGTTTCCAAGATCTCTCACCATTAGATGGTAACTGGCGTCTGCACCCATTCAACCCCCACTCAATTTCTGCTTGAGCACTGACCCCCAAGGTGCTTGACTGACTAATATCAGGAGTGACTTGCCTTCTTATGGTAAAAATATGTGAATTGTACTTTGTGAAAAAACTTGTTATAGGAGTTTCTTCTTTTCTGATTATAGGAGCAAATGGTACATTCCCTGAGAACCTGTTTTTCTTCTCCGAAAACAGGCTATTGACCCCCAACCACCACACAAAGACCTAACTCTTGCCTTTGCTATGCTAAAAACATTGTTTTGTATTTAAATGCTAAGGATCCCTTCCTTCCCCATATGACAAACATCTAGTCACCTACTTCAATCTCTATTGGTAAAGATTATGCATGAGTTTTTCCCTATCTATGTTCTGGGAAATTTTTATATACCAAAGAATTTGTTATCAGAAATTATTGTTTAAAGCAATAGCTACTTCTGTTTTGTACCCCATACATTTTTTCAATAAATAAAGCTGACTCGGGTGAGGATAGAGATGCCTGCCTGTTGAGCAAAAAGAAAGAAAGCCAAGGCTCTCTGACTCTAGCCAACACCGTTCATCCTTCAGGGAGCCCTGGACCTCCTGGAGGTGGATTCTGGCATGTGTCAGTCTCTGAAAATTTGGGGTGACTTCACATTATATCAATGAGTTATACTAAGCACAGATGACCTTACTGACAAATCTATCTAACAAGATTGAGTAAACTTTTAATTTTTTTTTACAGTATTTCTATAACCACATTATGTAACACTCCTTAACACACATTCTCAGAGTAGGTTATAATGCTCCAAATGTGGTTGGGATTAAGGGTATATTTTATAACCAAAAAATCTTTACAAATTTAAATGGTAAGTTAATGGTTAAACATGAGACTGAATTAAGCAGAATTCTGCTGTTAGACATAATAATTCAATATGTCATATCCTAAATATACTCTTTTATGTTGTTTTATTTTATAAATTTTGTCCTTGACTTTTCATATAATTTTATATAATTCAAATTTTTAAAATAAATAATGGAGGTCACAGAAGCTGAAATAATATCAGAACAACATTCTCCTAGTTTATGAATAGATTTTTCCTTAGTGCCTCACTACCTTTTCCATGATTGTTTATGCTCTCTCCCCTATTATATTTACGCTCCTCCCCTGTTATATCTCTTGTCACTTTTATTTTCTATATGACCAATCAAACTTTCATGCATAAATAGAAGTTCAAGCAAAAACTTATTAATATACAGAACAAATGGGAAAGAGGTGTTTTATTCCTACTTTTATTTTGCAAAGTTAAAAAATACATTGTTTAGTGAAATGAAAATGGTCTTGGAAGTTTGATGATACAAAATCCTGAGAACAGCAGGTTAAATAAAATCTCAACTTAAACTCTTTTCCTCTTATATTTGCTTATGAGAATGAGGAAGAAAATTGATCAATCTCTTGTTAGAAATAATTTGCCACATGGCAGTGGAAGACTTAAAAAGTATCCTTTCAGCCACATGCGTTTAAGCTAGCTTAGACCTACTTTCTTGAGAGTATTTCAAAGTTCCTTTCTCTTAAGAGGCCAAGTGTTAAATGTTTATATAAGATTTGTTAATTTTTTAAGTTTATATATATTTTATAGTGTATTCATATGCTAATGTTACAAGTAGCTTTTAAAAAGAACTATAATAAGGTGTTAGGAAGAAAAAAGTTATTTATGTTTGTATCTGTTAATAAAAAACAAAGTTTACAATGAATAATTACTTGCTAAAATAAATGATGTAAAATATATTTTTTTTATTTTAACGCAATTATTGAACTATGAAATTTAGTGGGCTCATTATCTCATAGGTTTATTTTATTGGAGTGATAAAAATAAAAATAAATCCTTACATTTTTGGTTTGAAATTACTGAAATATAACTTTCGGCCATTTAATTACATCTTTCAAAGGAATATAATCTCTTAATTGCCATGCGCTTCTCTTTTATCCTAGTAATTGGCATTCATGAACATTGCATTCATATTAAATTTTTCATGTCAGAAAGTAAGGCTGACTGCCGAATTAGAGGCTTTCCAAAAGTAAAGCTTCTGCTCTTTTAGTTTATGATATATAATAACATTGGATATCCCATCAAATATCACCCTTTAATGGGGTTAATCTATATGTTAATAGTTTCTCTACTTCCTGTGATATGTTGGCCTTTTCAATTATTTAGTACATTGTATTTGTGCAGTTTATATTGTTTAAAAAGAAAATTTGCAAGTTAGTGGAAGGAGCAGCATACTCTTTGATGACAGGGAAATTACATTCTGTAAAACTTGTGTTTAAATGCTATTAATATATTTAAATTAGGTTAAAAAGCTCCTTTGAAAGAGGGTTTGTCTGTAACAGAAAAACTTCTGGAAATTGCAAATAGATCACAACAGGGACATAAGAGAAGGGTAAGTACTTTGTATAAAACTACTCCATAGGAACCTTTAGGGTCTGTTGTATTTTGACACTCAAATAAGACAAACTTAGAGATTTAGGTGATATGTATAGCTAGTTAATTATACTGTAAACACAATTCTATATCCAGAATAGTAAAGCTTTAGGAATTTTTCAAACTCTTCATTGCTGGACAGATACAAGGGAGATATAATAAAGTGACAAAGGTGCTGCTGGGCCATTAGGAAGAATCCC
>NC_043700.1:86821965-86848549 GCF_006229205.1 Suricata suricatta | reverse complement strand
TTTTTTTTTTTTTTTTAGAGAGCGTGAGCTGGAGAGGAGCACAAAGAAAGGGAGACACAGAATCCAAAGCAGGCTTTAGGCTCTGAGCTGTCAGCACAAATCCTGGTGTGGGACTCGAACTCACAAACTGCGCTATCATAACCTGAGCCAAAGGTGAATGCTAAACTGACTGAACCATCCAGGTGTTCCTATTTGTAACACTTTTTAATGAGATAGAAGCTTTGGGTGAACTGGAGTAAAGGGGGTCTTCTAGAAAACAAAAGAAGAATAACACAGCTTTTTAAAACTAGCCCTTCTCTTAATAATAAAAGTATTGATGATTCCACTTCCTATTAAAACAAATGTGGAATAAATATATATTTACTAAATATATTATTATGGATTATTTATTAAATAAATAAATAAATAAATATACATACACATGATCATTTCTTTAAGGTAGATAATGAGGAATGGATTTGCAGGAACTGGGTACATTTTAAATTTTTATTTCTACAGATAAATTGCCTTCCAAAATGGCAATACTAGTCCAACCAACAAAGTCAGAGAGTATCATTTTCCTCTTACCTTTACTAATACTTGACAATAGCAAACTTAAGAAAAAATATTATTATCATGTTTATGTTATTGATATATGTTTTGCTTTATATTATTTACAGTGTTTTTTTGGATACAAGTAGCAAGCATTTACTCTACTCAATTAAACAATAATAAATGTATCACATATTGTAAAGTTCCAAAAATAACTCCTAACATGGTGTGATCAAGGCTCCAAGTCCATTTCACTTCATTTCCTCTAGTTCTGCATTGCCTCCTGTGTTTGCTTTGTCCTCCGGCAAGATCTCACTCTGGTCATTTAATGGCAACAACAATTTCAGTTCTTGCATCCAGATGCAACAATGTCCAGAGGCATAAAAGAAGGCATTTCTCCCTCATGTACTTGTTAAGAGCAAAAGAAGAAAAAAAAATCCTAAAAGTAATTCCCTGTGCCCAATAAATATTGGCCATAATAGTGTAGTGCCTGAACCAGTCAGGGACAGGAATTACCCTATTCATATTATAAGGTTGGCTTCTACCCAAGAAGAATGAACCCCTTTGGCTAAGGAAGTAGTTAGCTTTCCTTGAGGTGACTGAGCTTACGGAAGAGAGTTGAAGTTGGGTAGTGAAAAATACTATTAGGGCAAAATCCCAGTGATACTGGGATGAAAGCTATTTAGGAGGACAACAGATTCTGTCATGTTTTTGTAAGAAGAAAGGGGAAATTAACCTTCCCTTCTAAAGATATCTCAAATAGTGAATAGAATGTATTCATGTAGGAAAAATATCAAATTATAATAGATATATAAAGAGAACTAAACACACATAAGGATGGAATCCATGGAATTTCCTGACAGAAATTCAATTCATTAAATATTAGTGTCTTTTTAAAACCCAAAGTTATATGACTATTAATATATTTGATGAATATATAGAGATTCCTACAGCTTACTAATTTTAATGTTTTATGTGAACAGAGATGAATATTAAAATATATCTTCTACACAAATGTATTACTTAGATATTATTTCAATATGACAGGAAAATTAGCAGAACACTGTAGAAATCAATGTCTGGCCACTGGTAAAAAAAATGACTCATTTGGTGAGGCTAATCCTGTTTTTTTTAAATCACTGGAAGTATATTTGAAAGAAGAAAAGATATCAGAACTCACATTTTACAAGCAGAGACTGTAAGTAAACCTTCAAGTAACTATATAACTGAATAGTAGTAAATTCTAACAAGAAGGGAAAAATAAGGAAAAGGGTTTAAGGCATATTAGATTGTGTTATTATTTTCAATGTGGTGATTGGTAAAGTCCTTCTTGAGAAGATGATATCTAATCAAAGACCTGTTGTAGGAACTGAGAATAGAAGTCATGCAGATATCAGGGTATTTTACAATTCAAGTAGAGACAATTGCAAAAAAAAATTAGAAAAAAAATCAAGTGCCATTTTCTAGCTCTTATAAAAATTTTTCACTTTGCAGATGTTATTTTTACTTTTTCTTAAAATTTTTATAGTCAAGACCTAGTTGTATAAGCAAGACAAAACATATAAAAGTTTTGCTACATATTAAAACTTTTAGCTATATTCTTACTCCATTTCACAAAGAATATTATGGCCAAAGGAAAAATAATGGCTGCATCTGGATACATACTTTTATTAAACAAGGTTTCTTTCTATATTATATTCATCACTTCTAGCAACTTCTTAGGCATACCTTCAGGCTTGCTACCAAAGGTACCATTTTTCAGGGACAGGTTGTGAACATTCAAATAAAGAACATATGTGTCAGGGCTTGTAAAACATTCAGGAAGAAAAAGACATACTATGTCTGTCATAATTGAGTCACTAAAAACAGAGATTCTGCAATGGGCAGAGATAATTATCCAAGTTCTAGTATAATATCTTTAGTGTGCTTCTCATAGACTCAGTTTCCTTTGAATTATTCAGAAGGTTGATTCAAAAAAATAATGCATATAACACTTTTAAAATGTGGCATCTGTGTAATCTAGGGTTGCTATTTTTGCTGTGATATCTTCCTTCTTTCCTTTCTTTCTTTCTCTCTTTCTCTCTCTCTCTCTCTTTCTTTCTTTCCTTCTTTCTCTTCCTTCCTTCCTTCTTTCTTTTATTTTTATTTTGAGAGAGAGAGAGAGGGAGAGAGAGAGAGAATGTGAGTGGGGGAGAGGCAGAGGGAAAGCGGGAGAGAGAATATTAAGCAGTCTCCCTGCCCAGTGCAGGTACCAATGGAGAACTCATTCTCACGAATGTGAAATCATGACCTAAATAGAAATCAAAAGTAGGACGCTTAACCAACTGAATCACCCAGCCACCTCATATCTATTTTTTTATTCCATAATCAATAGGCATTTTTGAGATTAGTAGGTTGTTTCCCCTATTCTAGTAAAGGCTTAAACTCTAGGATACTGTAAGGTGTTGAATGTGTACTGAATTTTTGGGAAATGCATATTACTGTGTGTGTGTGTGTGTGTGTGTGTGTGTGTGTGTGTGTTACCATATCTGTCTGTTTACAGATATATAAAAGGTATTCTGGTAGAGATCTCATAATAAAAAGTCTGAGTCAATTTTTTATGCTTACTGAATGCTTTAAAGCTTCAACCATGCCCCTTTCCTTTGCCCCACTGCTAAATAAGCTGAGAAGAAAGCATGGGTGCCCTCTCTTTGACCCAGATGGTAACAAAACAAAACAAAAAACAAAAACACAAAATCAAAAACCTTTCCCATGCCTGGCAACATTCACCCTAACCTGCATCCTAACCATTACGAAAACAAAAAATTTCAACCGGTCTCCTTACCCTGTCCGTTTAAGCCATCTTTTTGACCATCTTGGGAGTCACCATGCTCTCCTCAGAAAGCCTAATGTCATCATCAGTTTTGACACCACAACCAAATATTGGATGGGACCCATCTTATTTGTGCAAAGTGGACAAAACACATCTCTTTCTGTTTCTTACTTGTTCCTGTTACATATTTTGTTACTTACATTGTATTCAAATTACATTTCTTGAAAGACACAAGCACACACGTGGGTATAGCCACGTTGAGATTTTGTGTCCTGCTGAACAGAATTTACTGAGACACGTCCCTGTTGGCTGACACTGTTGCCACTGACTCTTCACCACTACGGAGGGAATTGGGGTAAATATTTTTATGTTTCCTCTCATGAACCTAAGTAATCATTCTCTGGGATATAAATCCAGGTCTGGTATCACAATTGCATATCCCTTGTATATTTTTCTATGTTTGTTCCTTCATTTGCAAGAATTTTTGTATATGTTAAATATCATTTGCTTATTGAACATTTCACAAGCATCTTCTCCCAGACAATTATCTCTCAGTTAAACTCTCTGTTTATCTTTCTTGCAATGGCATTTTTAATGTAATCTAAAAAAATCCACAATTTTTTTTTACCATTTGTGCTACAGGACTTATGTTTAAAAAGTACTTTCCAGGACTACTTAACTAAGAATAATATTCTCAACATCGTATCCTCCATTTAGAGTCTACATTTTTATTTAGTGTACAGTAAAAATCTGGTTTTATTTTTTCCTTCAAATAGTGATCCAGTTTTCCCAAGATCATACATGAAATGTACATTCTTTCGTTTATGTTGTAAAAGAAACATATACCTAGATTACCTCCTATTTTTCCATTTGGAGCCATCCTTTCTCATTCTGTGGCTTCTTATTGTGTGTTAATGTGTAGTAGCATGAGCCCCCATCATGTTTTTCCTTTTCTAAAACATTAATTATCTAACATTCTTAATTTTTCAAAATTAAAATTTATCTGGGTTGTATTTAGTTACAGTTTCATTGGTGAAGAAATTATCAGCCACTTAATCCATTAATATGTTAGGTATATTTACTTATTTGGGTAATTTTAAAAGAGTACTATGGTATGTTTATGTTGTTAATAATTATAAAATTTTTCTGATGGTGCTGAACATTTCTTGTTCAGTCATTTTCTAAGATATTAGAACCCTTAGTACTATTTTTGGTTATACAGGAATATTATATTTTATAGCACAGTAAAACTCCATAGTTGCTTCCATTATTCAGATCTAAGACATTAGGTGATTGGCTTTGTTTGTACCCCATCAACCCCCATTCAAAAAGGAGTGAGATAAAAATAATAATAGTTATAATTTTTTACAGGAGCAAGGACACATGGAGGAGATGGAACTATCCTTAGAGAAATGTTAGTATAGGCAACTCTGGGGATGTACGGTGTATCCCTGAGTCATTACTTTCTTCCTCCTTAATTTTCCTGGATTTAGATCAATACATAACATCCAATTCCTTCAATTGCTGTCCTTTTTTAGAAGACACTGAATACCAGAGCACCAAGAGTCATCTTTTTCAGGTTGAAACCAGAGTGGATGACTGCCCATTGGTGATTTCAAGCCACTTAGATCAGGCTACAGAATCCTGCCTGCTTAGAGTGGTCAGAGCATTTTATAACCTGGTAATAAAGCAATACTGAATTACATATCATTTATATTTGTTACCGTATTTACCATACTCTGGCATGTCTTTCTGCATTTTCTTCTTGCTTTTTACTGATACAGAAAAATTCCCATTACATTTGACCAAATATTCCCGTAATTTCTCAACTATTTAAAAATATGTTGATTTTGTTACATTTTTCACCGTGATAATTATATCATCTTCAAATAATGGAAGCTTCATCTATTTCCTTTCAATTCTTTTTTTACCATTACTTTACGTGACTGACAAGTATTTTAAATAATAGTAGCAAATTCAAACATCCATATATTTTCCTGATATTAAAGTGAATATGTCTACAGTTTATTCATTACGTGGACTTTTCCTGAATATTTGGGGGAATGTAGCCATCATCAAACTATAAATATCCCTTTCTCTTCCTATTTTTTAAATAGTTAGTTTTCATATTATGAAATTCCTCTCTATATTTGTGACTTAACATTTTGACTATAAATTCCTCTCTTGTGAGACAGGTTCTTATGTTCCATATCCCTAAAGTTTGATCAACCATATATTAAATATCTAAATATCAAAGTCTAATAATATTTTTAATCATAGTAATCAAACTAAGAGATAAACAGTGAATTAGTTTCAATATGAAAATCTGCAGTGATATTTTAAACACCTTAAGTATAACAATTGATTTCAAATTATATTGGGACAAGTATTTGCACATTTCATTTTGGCTAAACCCCTATGAAATTGTTCTAAAAGTAAAGATAATAGTGCATTTTTTAATGTTTATTTATTTTTGAGAGGGAGAGAGAGACAGAGTGCAAGAGGAGCGGCAGAGAGAGAGGGATAGCTATCTGAAGCAGGCTCCAGGCTCTAAGCTGTTAACAGAGAGCCCAATGTGGGGCTGAAACTCACAAACCATGAGATCATTACCTGAGCAGAGGTCAGATGCTTAACCAACCAAACCTAGGGGCCCCGAAAATAGTGCTATTTTTTTGTGTAAAGTAGAAATCAAAATTAAAACTGTTGAAAATTATGTTTTGTTTTTTTTAACCAACTCTTGTGATTGTGACAGGTTGCATAAATACAATTCAATAAAATCACAAGATAAAGAACATGTCTTAAAAATTCCTTTTAATTGTAAATGTTCTTTTAAATGTACTTTCAAATGGCCTAACAAGGTTTCTTATGATGACAATTGAAAATGTTCCTGTAAATTTCGATTTCTGAAGATCACAAAAACAGATTTTGAATGATCTTGCAAATATCCTTATGATTTGGGTTTAATTATCAGGAAATGAAAATATTAGAATTACACCTCATTATATTAGATTTTTATCCTGCATAGTTATAAGTCCTACTGTGAAAAAACCCTGGTAATTTATGATACAGAGAATTTACCTGTGTGTGTGTATGTGTGTGTGTATGTGTGTGTGTGTCTATGCTTACAATTAAAATATCTTTGGTAAGAAATGATGGTATAATAAATAAAATTTAAAGTAACATAATCATGTACAATAAATGTACAATGAAACTGAAGAAGAAAAATATCAAGATATATTTAAAAAAAAGAGTCAGGAGTTAGGCTGAATATTTAAAGATGTGAAAAATTAGAGAAGTAGATGGAACATTGAAGTAACTGTAGATAATTTTTATGTTTTCATACTGCATTAATCTAAGTATATTTTAAAGGCTTATTAAGTCTCTTTAATTATGTTTATTATAGTAACAAGGTATTTAACTGTTACTGCCGTGGAAGTCACAGACCATCTTTCTCTTCTTTTTCTTCTCAAGTGGATGGTATATAAATTATCCATTTATCACATTCCTAAATGACATATCAAATATTTCATAACATCTTGGTTTCATAATCTTCCTCTTGTGATCTTTCTTGATATTCAAATGTAACAGAAGCATAACAAAAAAAGATGTTAACATCATTAACAACTGTTAACTCTCTCTGTGTTAAACTATATTAACATAAGCCTTTTATCCTGATTATACCAGATGTCTTTCCTAGTGGACTTGTGTTGACATCCTTGGCCTCTTTGATATAATTTTCAGATTTGTAATACATTAATCATTAACTAATATTAGAAACCACAGTAGAAACATTAGTACACCTGGTCATTGCCTTCAATGTGTATATTTTTACTGAGAAGAATGTAAAACAAATATAGGAGGAGGGTGGTCCAAACTTTTTACAAAATCTTCAGTGGATTAGGAGACACTTTTACCACCTTTGAGTAATATGTTTATAGTGATAGAAATGTTAAAAAATAAATAAAAGAAAAAGAAATTTTAAAAATGAATAAGAGATGTGGTGAAAGTATTCTACATTAATTAGTATTATTTTTTATTGCTTATATTTTAATGGAATCATGAAATATATAGCCTTAATAGTGTGATATGAATGCTTTATGCAGGGCCTTTTAGACACTATGACAAAGTTAACAAGGTCACATCTTCATCAGTAAAGTTTCTAGAATAGAGTGCCATTAATTGCTTTGGTAGATTTAAAAATAAAGTGATTTATTTTGCTCTTTAATTTCCTACCTGTATGCAGTTCAGTTATTAGTAGGTGTGGGCATATTTTCCTCTAATCAAATTTTTCAAACCATCTCTATTAAGAAGTCAGTAAAACAAAGTATTGAAATGCAGATTGCATTGATTTGCTCCAAGTTATTGCAAGGTAAGAGGAAACAGTTATCTTAGGGTAAATCAATATAATCTACATTAAAGTACATTGTCTCTTAGAGTGCCAGGAAATATTCAGTGATCTCCATCATAAAAGTGGCTACTGTGACCACCTTATGTTGTCAGTCCTTTAATTTATATCCCTTACACCTCAAGGTAAGCAATATTTGTAAACTTTTTCACAACCTCAATTTAGTTTCCCTTGAGTTTTGTCTCAGTGCTTTTAGTTTCTGGTCAGAGAGGGAAGCAAAGTAGTTTCTGGTTCATTTCATCATAAATAAATATGAATATCCAGATTCTACCTATTATATCTTCAAAGTAGTGATGCCTTTAGAAGCCTTTATATCATCACTATCTCAAAACTTATACCATTTTTTAATTTTGATAATCATTTAATTATGATTCTATTAAATAGTACCTTCCCCCAAATAAATTTCTGGCCTAACTCTGATATTCTCTCTAAAAGTCTTCCTGGTAGAGCAGATAACCCTTAACACTTCTGCTTCAGTAAGCCAAAGGAACTTTTAATCACTCCACATGCAATGTTAATTTCTTTGTATGAGTCTACACGAGTCCTGTAAACTATTGCTAGGAATGTAAAACACAAAAAACAAAAAACACAACAACAAAGTTGAAACTATTCCATTCACATAAAACAGATATTTTTACATTGTAAATATATGGGAAGAACACAAAATGTAAGAGGTCTAAGAGGTCCTTTAATTTCTTTATGGTGATACGTCATAAACATTTCTACACTGTTCAATTTATAAATCTTTTCAAGGCTCTTAATAATAAAAGAGATGCCTTTCCATGTCACGAAAGATGATATTGAACATAAAAGATGGAGGTATAAAAAGAGCAGTGTCTGTGAGATCATCCCCATTACAGTTTGACAAGTGACTTCTTGTCTGCTGTCCTGAGAATGGAGGTAAGAGAAATCCTATGCCTTCCAGAAAATTTGAAGTAGTCTAAAACTATGATGCTAGATAAGTCCATAAGCACAAATATTTTATAGAACTCTCATTAATTACATATTTGGGAAATTTCAAATTGAATTTACTTTGAATTTATATTATTAACCCAAATATGTGTGAAAAATGGATTGGCAGTTAAACTAATCATTGCTGTTAAAAAATGCTCTTACACGTTTTATATTTTCTCCATTTTATTTCTGATAGAACTATTTATTAGCTGTCTACTTAAAAGTCATTCTCCTCATCTGATTTATTAACTATGTTCATTTTTCTTTCTTGTTTTTCATGTTTATTTTTGAGAGAGAGAGAGAGCAAGAATGCAAGGACTTGCATGTGCGGAAGCAGGGGAGGGGCAGGAAGAGGGAGCCTGAGGGCCCTAAGTGGGATGACAGCAGTTAGACCACTTTGGGGCTCAAACTCTCTCAGAAGCCAAGAGGTCATGACTTGAGCTAAAGTTGATGTTTAACCTACTGAGCCACCTTGGAGCTCTACAGTCTCTTCATAGTGAGAAAGACATCTCCCGGTGCTCTAGGGAGTTGCACCCATCCTCACCCCAGTCCTCAGATTAAATAATAACACTTCTAATTCAACCATAGAAATCCTTCTTCCCTTGTCCATGATTGGTTTAAACATGGGGTGTCATTAAATTCTGATCAGTTAAATACATGGTAATAACTGATGAAAGGGCTTAGGAGAAATTTTTCCTTTCTACTAAAAGAAAAATATAAGGGGAAAAAAGGTAGTCTTTTCATCTTTGACTAAAAGAATTTGAGAAAGTTGTGCCTGCCGTGGATGCCTCTGTCTTGTGACCATGTGTATAGAAGATATGTACTAGCAATGTCAATAGAAACACAAGAAGATCAGGAGATTTTCGAAGTTACCAGTTACCAGCAAATCAACCAATTTAACCATCTACCTTCAGATTTCTTATACAGTAAAATAATAATATAAAATAATAAACTGCTTAAAACTGTTGGATATTATCCACAAATGTCCCCATTCATCCATAATTGTCTCAAAGATGAATGTACCACATTCTCAGAGGGAGAAAGAATTTATCAGGGGAAATTTTCTACTCTTCAAACAACAATACAAGTAATTTAATGCATTCCTTGTTTGCCCCTACTTTCTTTAGAGCCTTTCCTTTTGCAATAAGTTTCCACTTGGAATCAAAGATTGATTAAACCCACCACTTGTGATCTTGTGAACCCTGTTAGTCACTTTTTAGGATATTCTTCTTTTGGTTGTGTTTTTTTCTCCATCAACATCTTTCTGTCTATGGATCAAATCTACCATGTTGTGGTATCTCTCATATTAAAACACAAAGAAAAAGCAAGCAAAACCATTCTTAGATTCCATCCCTTCCAGGTTTGGCCTATAACAGAATTTATTTGAGGTTTTTATACCTTAAATATATATACCTTAAATATATTTCTGATAAAATATATATATTTATATTTCTGATAAATATATATATACACATATATATGAACATATATGTGTATATATATATATATATATATATATATATATATATATATATTTACACTTTCTCACCCTCCAACCCAGTGCAGTCTACTCTACCACTCCCTGGCTTAAAAGGACATCAATTTCCTTCATGTTGAAAATCCCAATGGTCCCTTTGCTGTTATTTGTCCAGTCAACAATATCCCAAATTGGCAATACCCTCTTTTGGGATACTCCTCCAATGGTTCATGTGACCCGTACATTTTCAGTTTTACTCTCTGGATTTGGCTATTGTTTGTAATTTCCTTTTCTCTTTAATTACTCCTATGAATGTTGAGTTTTCTTACTGGAATGTATCTCCCTTTCTTTTCTCAATCACACTCTCTCTCCCCAGGTGATTTCATTTATTTCTGATTAACATGTGATTTAAAATAAAAATGACTCTCTTTCTTATTTCAACTGAACCTCCCTGCTGAGCTTATAATAAATATGTTTAACTGTCTTTTTGATATCTCCACTTGCTTGATTCATAGTCATTTAAAATTTTAAACCCTAAAAAATAAAAATCAAGACATTAGAAACCATAGCTTCCCAATAACTTTTTTCTGGTTTATTTTCTTCCTGCTCATAGCACATAGTAGCATAAAGTTAGTAAATTCTGCTCAGCAGAAGAAGGTTTTGCTGATAGAGTGCTCAAATTGGAATGACTCTTATTTTTCTGATGAAAGTTCAAATGGGCCATAACCTTAAGGCAGCTGCATGTCCTAGGTCTCAGAGAGGCAAGTTAAGTATTTCTAAGTGAGAGTAAACACAGACACCAGAGCAGCAACAGTTGATAATCTGCAGAGCCATTATATAAGTGAAGCTTTTTCAGGTTTAGAAATCCTGGAAATTTATGCACTATCAAGTATAAATAGAAATTGAACCTCTAGACATATAGCCAGGGATTATTTCTGATTGAAACTCAGTATTGACCTGAAGCAGAGAGACTGACTGTGCTCAGCAATTAGGATACCAATCCTGATGGCAGAGAAGGCTTTTGCTGAGTTTGCTTGTTTATTTCTTTTTTTCTGTTTGAGTGTGGTCCTTAATACATGTGTAGGTGAGCACAGAAAATAATCATAGGACAATAAAGAAATCGAGTCATGAAGAAAGCAGAGAACCTGATCCAAGCATTGGTGGATTCATTTGTTAATGAAATGTGTATCGCAAATATTCATGAGTGAGTTACATGACTCTAAGATTTGGGTATTTATACCATTTTGAGTTTCAGATTTAGTCACTCTGCATTATTTTGTTGTCTACTCAGTCCTGAGCTAAAGAGGTTAAAAATTTCAATGCTCTTTTAACGGACCTCCAAATCACACTCTGAACAAAGCATGGGAATTCATGATAGCATTACAAAAAGAGTTCATTTCCAGTTTCCCAGCAAAGAACAAGTCTTTTCCTGACTTGTTAAAATTGTGTGTTTCTAGAACAAAACTGAGAGCAGAGAGAGTATGTTACTACTTGAGAGATCAATTTATTAGTTTATTTATATTTTATAATTTTATTTTTCACCGGTCTCTTTAATGTAGTTATTCTTGGATGGACCCTGTGAGAAGTTTGTTTCATTTTCAGAAGTTTTTCCAAATTGATTGTATCATTTTACATTTCCACTAGCAGTTCCATTCCCTCCACATCTCCAATAACACTTTGGGATGCCTAGTTTTGTTAATTTTAGCGAATATATTGGTTGTGTTTCCTTATGGTTTTAAGTTACATTTATCTAATGAATAATGGTGTTAAACATCTTTTGATGCTTCTTAATGTTCTTTGTGAATTGTTTTTTTTAAATATATATTGAGTTGATTTGTCTTGTTATCTGTTATCTGTAAAAATTCTCAATGCAAGCTCTTTGTCAGATATGTATTCGGTGATATTTTCACCCACTCTGTGACCTTTAACTTTGTTCTTGGAGACCTGTGAAGAGTGAAAGTGTTTAATTTTGATGAGGTTCCATTTATCAAACTTTGCTTTTGTATTTTGTGTTTTATAGTCTATTTACTGAAAAATTTGGCCACTCTAAGATTACAAAGTGTTTTGTTTAGGTTCTGGAAGGTTTTATTTTTTGTATGTGTTTTTTTTTTTTTTTTGCATTAAGGTTTTATATATTTTAAATGCTTTCACATTTTAAATGATTTCTTTAATTTGTATAGACATTGATGTTTATATTAATTTTTACACATTTGTCTATCATTCTTTTAAAAACTTTTGGCAATTATATTTTATTCTCTTTTCAGAGATAATAATGATATACATAGCTAAATTCTTTTGGGGACCTTACCACTATCCATAACTCTTTAACCCCAATTACCACATTTAGTGCTAAGAACAGTTATGAGTAAGGCATATTCTAACAGTGCCCTTTATGTAAAACAATCTGAAGTAGAAAGAGGTTACACTTAGATTCATCTAGTAAGCACACTTATAATCTTTCCAAATAGCACAATCTCATCACCAAACTCCATTCTATTGAACATATCATCTCTCAACTGTATAATTATTTTTGACCAATATTTCAGAATTTTCCCAATAATTTAATAGAAAAACACGTCTACAACTTTTGGTAGTTGGCCTTAGATATTCCAGCTAATATGTGTTTTCAAGTTTAAAAACCCATACGAGAAACTATTTCTACCTTAAATTTTTTACTTATTATGTATATTTTTGTTTTGTTTATATTTTTATTTGCAGAGGTGCATGTATACAGTTTGGGTTTTGCTTTTGCCCTTGCTTTATAGAAGAGAACCTGTAGACTGGGTAGTCAAGGAATTGTCATTTCCATATTAAATTGGGTTTTCTAGGGTGGGTGCTATGTAAACGTGTAAAAACACCAATCCAAGTAACCTATTTTAAGAAAAGTTTTTCATATATTCCCCAAAGATACACTTAATGTGTTTTAAACTGTTCACTTGTCTCTCTTTCTTTGTGGGACAAATGTCACATATGTATCTGTAAATCCACACCATCAGCAGAATTTTATATACTCAGTCATTACTCATTCAGTTCTTCTAATTCACTTGACAGTTGACACTGGTTTTGGGTTTTTCCACTCATTTAAGTGAATTTACATTTATTTTTCCATTATTTGTGGACATTTCTATACATCGAAGACAAAGATGGATGGAAGTAAAGTAAATGGCTAAGATTTATGTCAAATATATCTAAAATGATTTCTATAGTGACATTTTATACTCAAAAATAATCCTTAAAACTTTTCTATAGTTTTAAAGGAAATGCTATAAATATTTGGAAAGTATTTACTGAATGAAAAATAAATTAACTGAAAAATTCTCACTACACATTAATTTGAATACTTGCAATAAACTAGTTTAAATCATCACATTGGTACATCAGATTGATTAATATTATAAGCTCTGTATTTAGCTATGCAACTTTGACTACTTTTGGGACAAGTCATCCAGCTTCTTATTCTTAATAATCTTGTATAACAGAGACAGTGATCACATGTTAACAGAGATGGTGATAACATGTAACTCATTGGATTATTATTGTCTTAAATAACTTACCTAAGAAGCACTCTGAAGAGTGTTTGACACATACTAAGGGCTAATTAAATGCTAGCTACTATTATTATTATTATAATAAATCTCACGTCTTTGGAAAATGGTAGAAAGTTTTGTGCCTTTTTTAGTATTTATCAACATCATATAGAGCTGTATATGTTTAACTTCAATTAACATTTAAAACATGTTGCCTCACAAGTCCCACTGTATTAAAAAAATAAAGGCTTCTTATTACCTAAAATCAGTGTCCCAATTCGATGATTTTATCTACCTTTCTCTGTCTTCTCTATGTGAATATATTGTCAGTCACAACAAGCCAATGTTTCTTAAAGTAAAGTTCTCAAACTACATGCATCAAAAGCATCTAGTTGCTCATTCAAATAATAATTTCAAGGCATCACTCCCAGAGATGCTAAAAAGTTGGAGTCTGGAAAGTCTGAAGAATTTTCTTTTTTAACACTTATTCCATGTATCCTATGCACCCAAAAGTTTAAAATTCAATATTTTAGAAGACTTATCTATTCATTATTATCCAAATGTTTCTTTCTTTTTAGTTGATAAGTGCCCTCTTAATGGAAAATATCCAACTCAGTAATTATGTTCAATTCTCAAAAAATGCCATAATTTTACTATATTTCATATACGCAACATTTGATCATATTTCAAACCACATTCATCTTTCAAATTTTGACTCATATCCTATCACTTTCATGTCTTTTACAACTTTTTCAAATCTTATGTTAAAACCACCTTCAAATTCTGAAGAAACGTTTACTGCATCCCATGTTATTTTGCTTTGTTTTTATTTGAACTTGCACTAAGTTAACAAAGTGAGGAATAATGGAGGACACAGCTGTGATCTTCATCCAGACATATATGGTTTGAGCTGATTGTGTTAATTACTGCAGAAGTTACTTCATCTTTCTGGTCACTCTTCTCATCTTAAAATATTAAAATGTTCACTTTATTTAATATTTTAAAGCATTTACTAATATTGCTATGTTCACTAAATTGATTGTGATTAAATATGATTTATATAAACTACCTAATTTATGCCTTGCATGAATTAGTCAATCAAAACATTTACCTTCCTAGCCTTTCATTTCCTTCATTGTTTTTTAAAGGATTACATGTGAGTGAATGTGTGTGTGTGTGTGTGTGTGTGTGTGTGTGTGTGTGTATGCCCCTAACTACTAGATACTTAAATTAAACATTTGGGCCTTGTATCTATAACGTATAACATAAAAATTCATGAATGGTTTAGCTACTATCATATTCAAAATATTACTTTAGTAGAGTGTCACAGCAGTATTATCATTTTTGCACACTGAAGTATAGGTTGATTACTTATTTACATGTATGCTGTCATCATTAGGCTTGAACTCCTTATTTGTGTATCTCTAGAACCTCTAGTAGAACATGGTATTAAATAAGAACTTTATAATAGTGCATTGAATGAATGAATGAATGAGTGAATAAGAAATTCTGAAGAAATCTTGATTTAGGTAACTTGCTTAATCTTGAAGCAGAGTAATGTACTTTTGTTTTTTTGTTTTTATCTGATTACAGGTGTATGCATACAAAACAATTAAGATCTCTACACATTCTTTGCTATTTAATTTAGCTGTCACATCACCCATTTATTAAATGTAAAGCCTGGCATCCAGGAGCTTATGGCTTGGTACGTGAATGAATGAATAACTAAGTGTATGGACATTTCATAATCCCAACATTCTGGTATTAATTTATAAAATGGCATTTGAAATGGGTTTGAAAAGAACTGGCTCAAAGCCATTATGTCCTTATTTACGTATAAAAATTTTTAACTTCAAAGAATAAGGAGTCCAAGGTCACAAATTATTCACTTTGAAGACAAAAAAAAAAGGGCACCCATATGGACATTTTTATTCATTCATTTTAACAAATGTCTAGTATATGGAAAACAAAAATTTTAAATAAGAAATATGATAATCTTAAGATTGTGTATACACTTCAAGAAAGCATAAAAATTAACATTAAAAATAACTTTATCTGTGTGTATATAACAATTTGTAGTGTCCATAATTAGAAACAAATAATAATGCATTAGTAATAATTTATTTAAATTTCATCTAAATAGTTATTATTTTGGACACCAATACCACTTTGATAAAATGTTTCTCACTATGATTCAAGGTTGTTGGACTCTATATTTGGTGACTGGAAGAAGAAATTTTAAATCTAAAGCTAATGATAATGATAACTGAATGGAGTGATTGAATTTTGCACAAACTATGTCTACTCTGAGAATGAAAGATATGGATAATGGATGGAAAAAAAGTGTCATTCTTTTCATTAACATAACTTTTTAATGACCAATAAAACTGAGATTTGTTTAACTGATGTGGACAAAGTTATAGTCTTAGAATAATTTGTAGGTCTCTGATATTTAGACTACCATCCATCAATTGCTTATTGTATATTCTATGTCCTGAACCACGACTACCCCATTCTGAGTGAACCTGAAGAAAAAGTTTGAAGGTAGGTCTGAATCATCAATGGCTCAGAATGATCTAAAGTCATTCTCAAAAGGCATATTCCCAATTTCTTACATACAGAGGTTTTCAATATGTAAAATAGTTCCTAGGAATTTTTAACACAGATTCCTGGTACTTGCATATACTAAACTTTGAGTATCACTGGATTGGAAAAAAACCAGATTTTACTTTTTCTTATTATTTCTTGCTTAATTAAAATATTGCATAATTGTGATAAATAGTCCCTTCTCTACTGTCTTGTCTCTGAAGACAGAATTTTTCTAAAAATGAATGAAGCAGTACCAAATTTTAAGTAGTGAACCTTATCCCGGACAACCAGCTCTACCATGTTACTGGTGGGGCATATATTTTCTAAATTACTTACAAGCTACTAAAAGAGATAATTTTTCTGCAGTATACAGAGACAATTGTCTTTCTCACTTCTTGCATTTGAAGGATTAGAACTTTATAAAACTTCTTATTATGAGTATTACCTTATTTTGTGTCTACTGATTTTGAAAAGAAAAAACTGGAAAAGAAACTCAACAAAACTTAGTTTTTTAAAACCTCTGAATCTGATCAAAAGCAGTATTGCTATGTACCCATGCATAATTTCCATAAGAAGAATCAAAAGAAGCTGTTAACAGCGATATTATAGTCCTATTCCTAGGTCTATTTCTAACAATGTTCAATGAAAGATAAAACCTGTGCTTACAAGCATTCAGAACTCTTTTAAAACAAATAATTTTTATATTTGAACAATTAGCATATTTACATTATTTTTGAAGAGTGTAAAAGGAAGCAACTTAATATCTGTAGCAAAATTACCGTCCAAGCAATTAAGTAAGCCCATTAATACATACATATTCATTGTATATATTACTTGCCTCTCTCTGCAAAGTATTCTAAGTACAATAGAGAATACTGATTCTCTGAGACATAGTTTCTGCTCCTTGGAGTTTATAGTTAGATATGGACATGAAGCATGTACAAATCAACATAAATATTTGGGTCTTTTTATGAATTAAGGAGGATTCAGTATGTGAAAGAGTCCACTAATTTTCAAGGATAGGCATGAAGAAGAAAAAGTCCAAGTGACAAGTGAAGGCACAAACAATGAAGGTGTTCAGATTCAAAGAGACTTACTACAGTCTGAACAAACTCTCAGAACCTCAGAAACTAAGGAAACCATAGAATAAACTTGATTTTACAGAAGTATCATTCCAGTAACTTGTCCACTGAAACAGTGAACTAATTATACTGGTTCTCAAAGGGTAATGAAACAATCAAATAACTTGGGTAAGTATACAGTGTTAAAAATACGTGACAATGAAAGTGATCTTACTTTCATGTACATACATCAGAAGACAAAATGTATAAGCTAACTAAAAGCCAGTACAAAAATGCACCTAATTTCAAATAAAGCTGAAATATGTAAACTTCAACATCTATATGTGTAAATAGTGATTTTTTAAATTTCAAAATCTGTAAGAAACCGTTAAAGATTGTATCTTCTTGTCGTGTTTCCATTTAAGGAAAAATAATACAATACTCTGAATATAAGTAGAACAGTATATTTCCAAAGTCACTATAAAAATTTAGAAACTATGCTACATGATTTTCCCAATATGTTGAAAAACCTATAGGACTTGGCAAAAGAATTTAGTCATGAATTATATTAAAAGATATCAAATGTGAGAAAAATGTTTATTATTGAAGATGTTAATATTACCACAAAAAGGACAACTGTCTACATTAATTTAATTTAATTCTTCCTGGGTTATTTATAGACCTGGATCTCAATTTATGCAATACGTATATTAGCAGCATGCTTTCTTTTTTAAAAATTTTTTTAATGTTTTATTTATTTTTGATACAGAGAGAGACAGAGCATGAGAGGGGGAGGGGCAGAGAGAGAAGGAGACACAGAACCGGAAGCAGGCTCCAGGCTCTGAGCTAGCTGTCTGCACAGAGCCTAACGCGAGGCTCGAACCCACAAAGGTGAGATCTGACCTGAGCCGAAGTCAGAGGCTTAACCGACTGAGCCACCCAGGCACCCCATTAGCAGCATGCTTTCATGATTTGATTTTAAATGCCACTGCCAGATTGATCCACTATGCATATAAATTAATACAAGAAAAATAAAAATATGCTTCATAGGCATATTATCTGTTATTTTTTGTTTGTTTGGTTTATATTTCTGCTTACAGTGAAATACTTGTTTTACACTTGTATATTTAATTGTGTTATATTTAGGGAAAGTTAAAAGCTCTAATTTTACTATAAACATTTATGCTGTTAGTAAAAATAACAATCTGTTATATAAATTAAGAGAACTTGTGTTTTTGAAAAGAATATGCTTTCTTATCACAGTGTTTTTTTAAATTTTTTTAATGTTAATTTATTTTTGAGAGAGAGAGAGAGAGCAGGGAAGGGGCAGAGAGAGGGAGACACAGAATCTGAAGCAGGCTCCAGGCACTGAAGTAACAGCACAGAGCTGGATGCGGGACTTGAACCCGAGAACCATGAGATCATGACCTGAGCAGAAGTCGGTTGCCTAACTAACTGAGCCACCCAGGCCCCTCTCATTATAGTGTTTTAAGTATTTGGAAACACTTACTTCCTAATGAAGTACAACTACTATGTAATTTCTTTTATTCATCTTTTTCATGCATGAATACAAGAAAAATTTATTTCATGAGGACCAAACTGTCAAAATTTCAGTTTATGTTATACTCTAGAGTCAACCATTAGCTATTCTAAATTTTAAAATGAGTTCTGCTATATATCTTTTTAGGATATGTTGTTGGAGCAAAACATTTTTACTAACCATTTAAAAATATACTAAACATTTGTAACTTTCCACAAAATAGTTTCAAACATTAAAATGGTTCTGAAATTTTTCCAAATATTATAGTCAAACTATGAATGTTTATGTAATTATAAGCTAACATAGTTACATCCAGTTTTGTTCTAGATGATGGAACTGTAAAATTATTGCTCTCTGAAACTTTTGTGGTTTTTTAATTTGAATTTTTCTGTTTTTTCATTATTAATAAACTATTTAATTTATTTTGAAACTTTCTAATTTGCAGTGGGCTTGGAAGCCAGAAAAAGCAATAAAAAGTTTTACTAAAATGAGTGAAAAAAAAGAATGAGTCAAACTGAGGAATATCTAAAAGTATTTGCTATAGTTGTTGTCATCAGAAAAATCCGATTGTATATGGATGGATTATTTTGCCAGCAATCTGAGATTGTAAATAGGTGTTAATGTGTGTGTGTACTAAGCAAATTTTTCTGTTCATTTAATAAATGATTAATATAAAGGAAACTCACAAATTGGGCATTTCATATAAAATTAACTAATTTCCCTTCAAAAAAAATTCAGGGTGTCATAATTTGGGTTTCCCCATAGGCCATACCTAAAACAACAACGTGACTGGCAATTACTTAGTTAGTGGTCAAATGGATAACAGGTCCAGGTGAAGAGATGGCAAGAGCAAAGAGGAGGGACGCCTGGGTGGCTCAGGGGGGTAAGCATCCAACTTCGGCTCAGGTCATGATCTCACGGTTTGTGAGTTTGAGCTCTGCGTCGGGCTCTGTGCTGACAGCTCAGAGCCTGGAGACTTCAGATTCTCTGCCTCCCTCTCTCTCTCTGCCCCTCCCATGCTCATGCTCTGTCTCTCCTTGTCACTCAATAATAAATAAAAATGTTTAAAAAATTAAAAAAAAGAAGAGAAGGGAGTACCTAAGGGTATTAGTGAGCTTCTCATTGCCATGGATAAAGGGGGCACTTGGCCTATCAGGGATGTGTGCCAGAACATACTTGAGAGTTATGCATCTTAGGAAAGCGAGGTGGAATAATTTGCTTCCCAAGGTCCATCAGTCAGTTTGGTGTCTACACTTGGAGAACAATAGTTAGGCAAGGGAGTGGAGATTCCATTCTTCAGCACTTCCACTCCTCTAGCATTTTTCAGCCCATTTAGTGAAACTTATCACACACAGAATAACAGTTGCTTGAAGTAAGTTGCTGTCTGTCCACCTCACTGAGAACAGTGAGGGCTGAGTAAATTCAAGAATACCATTGACTGGGTCTCCTGTAGAGGATAATAATAGATAACGTGGAGACTTGTAGGGTACGTTAATAATGGAAAAACTTGGGGGCACCTGGGTGGCTCAGTCAGTTGAGCATCCGACTTTGGCTCAGGTCATGATCTCATGGTTTGTGGGTTTGATCTCACGGTTTGTGGGTTTGAGTCCCAAGTCGGGCTCTGTGCTGACAGCTAGCTCAGAGCCTGGAGTCTGTCTTCATATTCTGTGTCTCCCTCTCTTTCTGACCCTCCCCTGCTCATCCTGTCTCTGTCTCTCAAAAATAAAGAAAACATTAAAATAATTAAAAAAATAGAAACACTGGGATTGTTTGGTAAATGTATATTGAAGTATGCATGCTTTATCTATTGTAAATGTGTACTAAATCTCTCCTTACATGTCAGTTTTTCTCTATTGCTTTGTCTCTGCTAGGAAAATCAGAGAAAGGAGGCAGGGAATGAATGCTACGCTCAAAGTGAAATGAAAGTGAAATGGAAAACCCTACTGATGTTTCTAGATCGAACAAAGAACGTAAATCAAGTACATATGACCTTGTGAGCGTACAAAGTTAGCAAACAAGAAATTGCACAATACACTTCTCATCTGCCATTTTACATTACTGAAATGTAATTTGAGAATTACACAGAATGTTCTTTAGGTTTGTTTCAGTAGCTTCCGAATTACAAAGAGTGGCTTCGGTAGTTTTCAAGGTAAAGCTAGGATGGCATATTTGTATAATGAACATTCAAAATGACATAAAGATAATGATATGGAGGTACTGGAAACATGTTTGCATTATATAAAGTGACAAATGTTAATTTAGTAGATAAGCAATCTGTCACCTGCTTGGGACCAAGTCTCACAGCTGTGGGAATCAAACAGAAGCATGACTTACTGAAAGTCATTCCAGAAGCACCTGTTCCAGACAAAAGGATAAATTACTTTTATTCTTAGCTTATGTGAATATTATTTGAAATGTGTGGGTCATTTGCCACAGATCTGGCATCATTAAGAAGACTTATCAAGTTCACAGATGTTGTGCTCACTAAGGATTAGACATGACTGAGCTGAATGCAGAGAAAAGGCTTGCAGGATTAGATAATGAAGGCGAGAAATTCCCCTTGGGACCTTAATATTTTGGCCAATTATATCCAATAATATTGGATTTTCTGCCTTATTATAAGAAATGTAGATTATGAGAGTGAGGGCTTTTCTTTCTGATATGTATAGGATTTAGTAAAAAATTATTTTTTGAGAAGAATAAAACAAAGACATTTAATAAATAAATAAGTGAACAAAGATCCTGGGTGATGCTTTTTTGAGACAATGTTTGTAGTCCTGTATTTGTGTGCGATGGTCAGTTTTAAATTTTCCATCTATAATTACTGTGTAGTTCTTACCCATGCATCAGAAGTCTCATATGTCATAATATATTTTCCTTTTATATATAAAAGGTCTATGATTTTTCAATGGCTCTTTATATAGGCATAGATTTTAATTAATATGTATTATGGTAATGATAATAAACACAATTTAAATAATCCCCTGGAGAGAAAGTTATGAAACCTCCAAATGCATTCTTTAATGGAATTCAGAGCTGCAGGAATCTAGTTCAGAAGGGAGGTATTTGCCAACTGTTGCTTAAAAATAAAAATCACATGTCACAACTGTTAATAAAGTAGCCCTTTTTCAGAAAATTTGGTCAAGTAGTAAATCTAATCGTTCACTATAATGAACCAAACAACATGCACCCAGCTGAGTAAGTATACAATCTTCCATCTCTAATCTAAAATGCCATAATAAAAATGTCATGACTGTTTGATGGCCTAAAAACTTAAAAATATGAATAAGTTACTTCATAAAATGTATCATTATCCACATATTTGTGGTATTGCAGTAGTCAAAATAACCATAATTATCCTGATCCTAGGAAACCTTTTCTTTTACATAAGAATGCATCAACTTTAGAATTGCATGGTGGAGGTAAGGGGACAGACAAGATAAGATTAAAGCAATCTAAGCTAAATTGGCACTGAAATAAAGGTACAATGGTGATATAAAAATAAATATTATAGAAGGAAGTAATATTTTATTGATATTTTTCAAAATATTTAAAAGTAATTAGCAAATCTGAATAATCATTGCAACTGAACAAGGTAGTGGTCTATATATTACAAAATGTTTAAAACCTGTTTGATGTAATCAAAACTAAATTCTTATTTGAACATTAAAACTGCTGCTAATTTCTAATATATCTTCTCCATCTAAGATTTCTCTCCCTTGTCTTGGGCTACCGTAACTACTCAATGACTCTGGTCTAGACTTATGGCTGTCCTTTTCTTTCATCAGAGTAATCAAGTCTGGTCGATTCCACCCCTAATTATCCAATGATTTGGCTTCTTCATCATCTCTTTAAGCAGATTACTAAGAATGTCTCTAAAGTGGTATCCTCACATCTGAATTTATTCCATTTTCTACACTGAAGTTCAGAGTGATATTTCTGGAGTAATACTCCAACAGTTTGCTTCCCTTAATGGAATACAAATAATCTGATAACTTCTTATTTCTATAATCTTCTCTTTTACCATGGGTCCTATATCCTTATGTTTTATAACCAGAAGATACTGAACTATAATGCCCTCGTTAGCCTCCAATTCTTTGAAGATGCTGTTCTTTCAGCCTGGATTATTGATCTCTGCATTTTTACTTGATTATTTTTGCTCTCATCTTTAAGGTGAGACAAAAGAGATGGATAATTGGGCTGAATTATTTAAATTTCATAATGTGGGTTTTGTACCCCTCTCATATGTTTTACTCAAGTTTTGCAACACAAATAATTAAGGAAAATATAAAAAATATATTTTATGTATTTAATAATGTTTTCTCCACTTGTTGAGGAGGAAAGGGGCAACTCTAAAAGTTCCCAACAGAAATGTGTTTGTTGAGAATTATTATCAGGAATCGTTATTAATCATCAGTCTTTATTTTTATCAACAGTCCTTTGAACAGAGTACCGTAATCTACACATCTTTATCTGTCTACCACACTGGAAGTAGTTGTACTTATAGTATAGTACTTATAAATGTAGTATTTATTTTAACTTCAGGAAATATGAAAGAGCACAACTACTTAGAAGAATGGGTAAGCTTCAATAAAGAAAACTTTAATATTGAATTGTCATGTAGGGTTCATGTCAGTCATCTAATCAAATATGTGAATTCAATGCTGTTTGAGTCATGTTAGTTCAATATGGACCATGTATCATTTCAATTACTCCAAAACTCATTAAAACTTTCAAGGCATATATCCTATCAGTCTTATAGCTTAGGAAATTGATACTCAGGGAGGATGATTAACTTAGCCTGTGCCATAAAGTAAGTTTTGAAGATGGTCTGCAAACCCAGTTCTTTTGAACTCCAGATCATTTTGCTAATTCTGCCCCCATGTGATCATTCTAGACTTCTCAAAAACTAAACATTACACTATTACACTGAACTAATATATTTGTGTTTCAACAATATACACAGAATCCTCCATCTCCAATGAAACTGTTTTATCACTGTTATACATCAAATGAAAAAGTGGCTATTTCCAATTTATGATTCCAAAGGAGCTACTCTTTGTAGGGATGTAATCTTACAATTTTCTAACTAGTAAAACAGCCGCATCCGTAGACAGCATCAAAAATATTATCCATATGGGAGAAATAAAAGGAAATGTTTCTTTCTATATACTTTGCATTCTATACACTTTGCAATCTTCACAGGTATAAAGAGTAACAGTGACACCAGATAGACTGTTCTTGGTGATAACAGCACAATGAACACAAAACCTTAGCCAAACACAAAACCTTAGGAAACTAAGAACAATTGCAACTGATCTGGATGAAAATGATGTTTAGAAAAAATATCTTATTAATAGGCCAACTAAACAAACAGTTGTAAATAAACCAATAATGGTACTCTTAGTTCAAACACATTTTCTTTCTATGTATAAAGCATCAATCTTTTACAAGTAAGTAGAAAAACATTTGGTTAATCTTCTATATCAAAAAACAACACTAACTTTTCAAAGGAGGAGAAAATACTATATGGGTCCAAGTATTTGAGAATGTAGAAGAATCTATAGCAACCTTTGTGTTGAAGACTCTTCCAAATCTTATTTAAGACATTTAAAATGAAACTTGCTATTTCATTTTATCTTGATTGCAGCCTCTACTTCCTTTCTAGAGAGAATCCAATTGTCTTGATACTTCTTTCTCCCTTTATTCTTCCTTCTTCCTTTCTTCTTCTTCTCCCCCTCCTCCTCCTCCTTCTTTTTTCTGCTTATAATCAGAAGAATCAAGTTTTTGAATAAATCAGCATATATACAAAATTGAATAGTTCCCTGGAGTTGGTCATAATATATCTACTTCCTATATATGTATCCAAATAGTTTTTATTATAGTTTATAGTTCCTTTATTTAAAGATCAATTTTTTCTCATTACATTTAAAAATAATATGTTTTTATCTGGCAAGGTTTGATTTTTCTTTCTTTTTTCAATTATTATCCATTAGTTTCATATAGTATATATCACATGATGTAATATAATAAACATAATATAATAAATATAAACATATTGATTTCTTTAAAAATTTTTAATGTTTTGTTTTTGAGACACAGAGAGACAGAGCATGAACAGGGAGGGGCAGAGAGAGGGAGACACAGAATTGAAAGCAGCCTCCAGGCTCTGAGCTGTCAGCACAGAGCCCGATGTGGGACTCGAACTCACGAATGTGAGATCATGACCTGAGCCGAAGTTGGAGGCCTATCCGACTGAGCCACCCAGGCACCCCAACATATTACTTTCTTTTTTTTAATATTTTAATATTTTATTAATTTTAATACGGAGAGAGACAGAGCATGAGTGGGGGAGGGGCAGAGAGAGAAGGAGACACAGAACTGGAAGCAGGCTCCAGGCTCTGAGCTAGCTGTCAGCACAGAGCCTGATGTGGGGCTCGAACCCACGAACGTGAGATCTGACCTGAGCCGAAGCCGGAGGCCCAACAGACTGAGCCACCCAGGCGCCCCCCAACATATTACTTTCTTATAATGAGGTATTAAAACAAATTAGATTGTGTATAAACAAGTAAAAATGCAATTGCACAGAGATACAATGATTGCTTTGAAGAAAATAGGAAAATAAGATCATTTATACAATTTAGTTTTGTTATTTTCTATTTTCTAAAGGATTACAAGCATTAAATTTATATGTGTAGAGGGAAGAAAGAACAACAGTATATCTGAAAAGCAGGCATGGAAATGTAGCAAATATATGCCTTTGATCTAAATGACAGAAATAAATTTGCCAATAACATAGTAATATTAGGCATGTTTAAAGTGACCTATATTACTTGGAATGCAGGTTTGATATTTTCCAGTTTGATGAAGCCATTCAATGTAAAGCATAAATGAAATAAGTTATGTACATAATATCTGTAATAGAATTTCCTACACTAACTCTTGCAGATGTAGGTTAATATTTTATTTGCATACATTCTCAAGTCTGTCCTGTTCTTTGCTTGGATTTATCGCAAGTCTGCAGACATGGCTTGCTGCTGGAAATGGACATGAACAATTAAATTTTCAGTCTGAAATGCAGTGAAAGATTCCACTTGAGCAGTATTTGCTAAGCCCTTTGGTAGCTGTACTGATAAGGCAAAAAGACATTCAAGAATAAGAAATCTAAAGTGGAGATGCAAATCTCATGCTCGGTTGCTATATTGTTATCTTGGAATATGCTGATCCTGACTGGACTCAAACTAGCTTTACCAAGAGAACTAAAAAGAAAAGAAAAAGGGGTTATACTTTTTCCTTTCTAAACTGATTTGCATTCATTATTTTATTATACCTTCATTATAGGCTGAAAACAATGTCATTTATATATGAGTACATATATATACATATATAGATGGCAGTTTTTGTTTCATAAATAATTAAATGTATAGACTTTAAAAATGCACTTCATTTAATATTTCTCAGATATCTAACACAATTGATTGCTTTAATTTATGTATTGGAAGGATGTTTGTCCTTTAACTAATATTTATCACATTTAAATATATACACTCAAAATAGTGCAGATATTTCTCTGCCTGTTTAATCATCTGCATTCCAACTGAATTTTTTTTCAAATAGCTGTGCACAGTTACTTTAATATAACTAGACAGATTTCTCCTTGGTGAATTTTAATCTAACAATAATTTTAC
>NC_043700.1:86758979-86821865 GCF_006229205.1 Suricata suricatta | reverse complement strand
TTTTACAACACCAAAGACTTAATCATCTGTTTCCAATATAAAAGGTAGCTACTTTTTTGCATGGACCTCAAGTATATTGTAGTATAGAGGTGGAATTTAAGGAAAGGTATTAAGCAGGCTGTGTTGTAGCTTATGGGCAAGTAATAAATTGTATCATGTATCTTGAATGTATCGTAGATAAGCTGCTATATAACGATCGCCACTTCAGATAGCTGTGAAATTAGGTGATTAACTAGTTGTTACTTAACCTTCTAATTTCTGTATAAGTCTAAGTACATGAAATAGAAGTTGAGGATTTGATTTTTTACTTTGCTTTTCTGTTTGGATTGTGATTGTAACTACTGTAGTGTAAATGATGGAAAATAATTGCATATGTTAAAAAAATAAATAAACAGAAAAAATAAAATAAAATAAAATAAAACAGCTTCTGATAATGAAAAATGACCAAAAAAAAAGTCATGGAAATTATATATCCCAGACCTTACCCCTCCCCCCAAAACCCCACAGAAACAACAAAAAAGCATTTATTGGATGCCTATTTCACGTCAAGTTTTTCAGATGTTAATATCCTAACACAGGCATGACCACTAGTTTACAAAAGAAGGGAGTGAAGCTCAGAGTTTTAAGTAAGCAACAAAACCTGCCACTGTACAAAGGGCTCAAATAGAATTCACAAATTAGACCACACCAGCATCAAAACTGTGCCCTTCCTGGTTTACCACTAGTGTTTGCTTCACAATGAAAGCACTTAATGTATACTTCATTCACTCCTTAAAAGTCCTTTAAAGAGCTAGTACTTGTGTACTGTCAAACTATCTGTTGTGTTTGATATAGTGCATATACAATAAATGTTTGATTAAATGAATATGTGGGTTTTTAAAAATGTTTATTTATTTATTTTGAGGGACAGAGAGAGCGAGTGAGCAGGGGAGGGGAAGTGACAGAGGAAAGGGACAATTCCAAGCAGGCTCCGCATTGCCAGCACAGAACCTGAAGCGGGCCTTGATCCCACACCCATGAGACCATGACATGAGCCAGTCAAGAGTCTGTTGCTCAACTGACTGAGTCACACAGGTGCCCCTGAATTTGTGTTTTTAAGAAATATTTTCTGCCTGAAATTAAATATCTGTCACAACTATATAAATATTTTAGGCTAACTGTAATTTGGATCTCTGAAACTGTTTATGTTTAACATAATTAAAATAGGAGTTTACTTTATCAGAAAAATATCCATCAAGTGTAAAGAATGCAAAGACCATACTACTTAGTTAAGGTATTTTCATGATAAAAAACTCAAGAAAAGGCAATTTTATATTCAAATAAAGTAAATGTTGACAAATGTTTCAGAATCTTCAAACATGGTCACTATACTTTATAATAATAACGTCTATTGGAGGCTTTCATAATGCACATCAAAAAAAATCTCTGAGGGGTAAGTTAAGCTTTGGCTCAGGTCATGATCTAGCATTTCATGGGTTCAAGCCCCGTTTTGAGCTCCATGGTGACAACTCAGAGCCTAGAACCTGCTTCAGATTCTGTGTCTCCCTCTATTTCTGTACACGCCCCCCACCACTTGCGCTTTGTGTTTCTCTCTCTCTCTCAAAAGTAAATAAACATTAAAAAATTAAAAAAGAAATCTGAACTCAAAAGTTAACCTTTACTTAACATGGCATAGTATTCTCAGAAGTAGTTTTTAAAGATTCTTGGTCAATGTATGTTGCATTTTTATTCTACACATTTCTGTTGATTATTTAATACTACCTTTTAAGATTTTAGTTTTGTGGAGAGGATAAAAAGGAACAATACTTCAATTCAGTTTAATATTGAAATAGTGATTAGTACTGGTATGTTCTGTGAACAAGGTCTATTATCTACTTGATATTTAATTACCTTTTAAAAAATATATGTACCTTGGGATTTTACTTTCCTTTATTATACCTGCTAGACCCTGAACTTTTAATTTCAGACTATTAATTACTGTGATATCCCCAGGTCATTTTCTACCCTCTGTTTCTGCAAGATTAATATCAATCTAAACATTTATTTTAAGTCCCTTTTTCTATCTCGCTAGATAACTAACTTCACTTTACTCATACTGAATCTTTTTGTTGCTGCCATACCAAATTTCAATTTCTCTTCTTCTTAACAATTTCCTTCTTAGTGCTAACAATGTTTCCTACTTTATCACTAAATTTTATTGTCAGGAAGATTCTGCTGTAGAAATTCAATTGTCTGTAAATCTGAGCACCAGTAAAGCTGCTAAAATCATTGTGAGTCTTATTTAACTGTCTGGCCCATAAATCAGGTAGATTTTATTTGATTTCAGTGGGGTGTTTTTCTAGACCTTAGCGCTCTCACACATACTGATATTAACTAACCGCACATTCAAGTGCATATTAGTGCTTCAAAGAGGAATTATTCATCCAATAAGCACAGCCTATCGTTCTAAATGGCAATCATCAAGAAACATGTCCGGAGTAATGTCATCCTAGGTCAGTAATATAAAAGGGGCTGGAAATTCAAAGCTTTTCAATGTTGTCAGGACTTCCTTCTGTGATGGTGTAATAGTCCTTAAATGCTGTGCGTGTCAGATTCTTGCCGTATAGCCTCTCAATCTATCACTCTTTGAATGGAAAGTAATACCTTTATAGTCTTATGGTAATTCTCTACTGTTTGTATGTGTGTCTACATTTATTTTTATTGTGCTCTTTAAATCTACTAACAACCATGCACAGTCAATATTTTTATCATTATATTCTTTTATTCGTTATTTTCATTTAAAGTTCTAAAATGTGAGATTCAAAATTGAAAACAACTTTTCCATAGTTTACTAGAGCATGGAACTAGTGCATGCAAAGACCAGGATTAGATATAGGTGTAGATATAGGCCATATAGATATACCTGTATGCTTGTGTTCAAATTTTAATTTTAGTTGTACCAACTTCAGTTCTTCAAAGTGAATATATATATATATATATAATTTTAGGATATATACGTAATATAATAAGCACCTGTCTATGTCTACACATAAACATATATATGTACATATCACACATACACATATTCAAAAGCATTTAATTATAATTTACTAAAGAAAAATGCAAAAACAAATGCAAACACATAAGTGTATGCAATAAATTTAGATATTGTCAATTAGAGGCAGAGGTGGTAAAGCATTTGACCATTCCAAATCGATTTTATTAGAAAATAATGTATTTAACTGTATGATTCAGATGCCCATGTTGAGTTTATGAGACTGATGCGCTACCTACTGCGCTAACGAGGCACCTTGAGTTTAACAAAATGTCACCTTCCTCTCTTTGCTTCTCTTTGCCTATTGTTGGTTATCTTAGAGGCTTTTTAGACAGATATTTTCTAGGACCATGAAGATCTCTTTTTAGCCAGTGTCCTTGATTTTATATAAAACATTTTTTTCAAGTAGCTAAATTTTACCCACGCTAACCACATTTAGTGCTCTAAGGCGTGTGGGAACATACAATTCTACTCTAAATTGCAGTCATAATGAAGCAGCTAAAGAATAGGACTGAATTAGTTCTTTATCTATGTTTGATTTTTAAAGAATTGCTTATAATGGCAATTCATTTCTATTTTAAATATACACATGCATGTTAATTTTGAAAAAGCAAGGTTCATATTAAGAGGACATCTCTTAACTAATGGAAGCTAGATAATGTTACCTAAATTTTCACCAGGTTAGAATGTCAATGCTACAGTAAGTTCTTAGTGAATTAACAAAATAAAGGAAATATATTTAAAATCAAAATCACATTTTTACATGAAGAGTGCATCACTTTTAGCTGAAAGTAGTATGGCAGCAGATTGGCACAAAATATAAAAAATAAATATTGAAAGAAAGATACCATGACTATATAGATGATATAGGTATAGATGATACAGATAGATAGGTATATATACACAATCCATAATTTCAATATGAACAATTTAGTAAACCACATGAGACATCATAATCACAAGGACTTAATATATTAAATGTATAAAATGCTGCATATAAAATAATGATGTCTAATATGTAAAGCTAAAAAAGAAAGGATTGCAAACATGAACAAGGAATAAAAATAATCACAATTATTAAAAAAATGTACAAGTATTAAGTAGAATAGCAAACATCTAAAACACAATAGCTGGATTTAATGTTTCAATGACTGGATGAAATAAGGATCATTTGTCACCTGAAAGACATTGCAAAAAAACAAAAACAAAAACCACACATTCATAAAACAGATATAACTTGGAAAAATTGAGAGTTTGGTCCTAGATCACCTCAGTAGAGCATGTATCAAAACAAAGCATGCTAAAAAAGAATTTTCTGGTTTCTTCAATGCATATTAAAGTTACATTTATGATATACTATAGCCTATTAAGCGTGCAAGAGCAGTATGTCTAACAAAAATGTGTAGACACCTTAACTAAAAATACTTTATTGCTAAAAAATCTATCATCTGAGTTTTCATTGAGTAGTAATCTTGCTGGTGGAGAGTCTTGCCTCATGGTTGATGATGGTTGATTGATTAGGTTGGTGGTTGCTGAAGGATAGTTTTGTTATGATAATTTCTTAAAATAACACAACAATGAAGTTTGCCACATCAATGGACTCTTTCATGAACAATTTTTCTGCATCATGTGATGCCATTTGATAGCATTTTACCTAGAGTACAATAATTTTCAAAATTGGACTCAATACTGTCGAACCCTGCTCTCTGCATTATCAACAAGTGTAAATAATATTCTGAATCCTTTGTTGTTATTTCAACGGGGTCTTCATTGGGACTAGCTTTCATTTCAAGAAACAACTTTCTTTGCACATTCATGAGAAAGAGATTCCTCATTTGTTCATGTTTTATCATGAGATTGCAGGGATTCAATTCCATCATGTGCAGTAACTGTTTTTGCCAAAGTCTTGAGTACCCAAAGTCATACGTGAAGGTTTGAACCAACTTCTTCCAGGCTCCTGGTACATTGATATTTTGATCCCTTCTCATGAGTCACAAATGGTCTTCCTAGTATCTAGTGTGGAGAATTTTTTCCAGAAGGTTTTCAATTTACTTTGTTCAGATTTACCAGAGGAATCACTATGCATGGCACCTATAGCCTAACAAAACATATTTCTTAAATCATGAGTTTTGAATGCAAATGACTTTTTTGATCCATGACTTGGATCATGACTTCTTGATCCAAGGACTTCAAAATGGATGTTGTGTTAGCAGGCATGAAAATACATTAATCTCACTGCACATCTCCCTCAGAGCTCTTGGGCCACCATGCTCTTGTCAATGAACAGTTATATATTTTAAAAGGAATTTTTTTTCCTGATCATTTGGTCTCAACAGTGGGTTTGAACTATCCAGTAATCAATGTTTACTGTAAACCAGTAACCATTGCTGTCATCCGGAGTTTGTTGTTGCATTGATAGAGCACACACAGAGTAGATTTTGCATAATTTTTATGGGCACTATGATTTTCAGATGGTAAGTAAGCATGGGCTTCAACTTACAGCTACTAGCAGCAATAACCTCTAACAAAAGTCTTGTTTGATTTCCTTTGAAGCCTTACGGCCAGACATTGACTTCTCTCTATCCATGAAAGTCCTAGATGGCATCTTCTTACAAAAGAAGATTTTTTTTGTATACTTTGAAAATTAATGTTTAGTGTATCCACCTTAATTTCTGATCTTTAGTAGATCCTTTGGAAAACTTGCTGCAGGTCCTACATCAGCACTTAAGTTGACCTTACACTTTGATGTTAAGCAGATTACTTCTTTCCTTAAACTCATGAACCAACCTCTGCTAGCTTCAAATCCTTCTAATGCACTTTCCTCATCTCTTTCAGCTGTCACAGAATTGAAAAGAGGTAAGGTCTTGCTTTGTTTGGATTAAGCTTTGGATTAAGGGGACATTGTGGCTGGTTTTAACTTCCATCCAGACCACTAAAATTTTCTCCAGCAACAAGGCTGTTTTGCTTCCTTATAATGTATTCAATGGAATAGCACTTTTAATTTCCTTTAAGAACTTTTCTTTCACATTCACAACTTGGTTAACTTGGCATAAGAAGCCCAGCTTTCCGACTACCTTGACTTTCAACTTATCCTCCTCACCTGTTCTTGATTTATAGTGAGAAACATGCAACTCTTCTTTTCACTTAAACATTTGGAAGCCACTGTTGGATTATTTATTGGCCTCAGTTCAATTATTATTGTGTCTCACAGAATAGTGAGAACTGCGGAAAGGGAGAGAGAGTGGTAATGGTTTGTCAGTAGAGCAGTTATAACACACACAATTCTTAAGTTTACTGCTCTGTGGATGCAATTGTGGAATCCTCAATTACCACAGTAATATCAAAGGTCACAGGTCATCATAAAATAATAATAATAATAATAATAATAATAATAGAAAAGTTTCAGGATGTCTGGGTGGCTCGGTCAGTTAGGTGTCCACCCCTTGATATCGGCTCAGGTCATGATCTTGCTGTTCATAGATTCAGCCCCATATTGGGCTCCATGCTGACAGTCAGAGCCTGCTTGGGATTCTCTCTTTCGTCTTCTAACTCTGTTCTCTCTCTCTCTCTCTCTCTCTCTTTCTCTCTCTCTCTCTCTCTTTCTCTCAAGATAAATAATTAAACATTTTAAAAAATAATAGTATATTTTAAAATATTGCAAGAATTACCAAAATATGACACAGAGATCTGAAGTGAATAAATGTTGCAAAAATGATATTGATAAACTTGCTTGATATAGGGTACCCACAAACTTTCAATTTGTAACATTGAAGTATCTGTGAAGCTCAATAAAATAAAGTATATCAGTACAGCATCATGAGAAAAATTGATGAAATAATTTATGAAAAGGATAATAAGGTTGTATATTTTCACCATCATATTCCACAGTTACTAAAGGACTTAGCAAATACAGAAGCAAGAAACAACAACAACAAAGAAAAAACAAATAATTTAAGAAATTTTAAAAATTAAGTAGAATTGAAAGAAAAATATTCTTGGTCTGTGATGATACATGATGCCTACTTCTGTAATCCAGATACATTCCTGATAAAGCATAAGAAGAGATATGTGAATTGGCAATATGACATTAAATGAAAATTCAACTATTTTTATATACCCATAAGAAGGAATTTTTATGTATTTAATATATCCTAGATAGATAGATAGATCTTCACACATATTCACCCATACACACTGAGGATATGACTCCATGAAAGCCATTTGAAAGTGCAACCCAAACTGTAAAGTACTGAGAAATAAATAAAACATACATGTAAATAGAATTCTTTTAATATTTATTTTATAAAACACTATTCAATTATATACAAGGAACTATAAAAATTAAAATATAATTCATGTTCTTGGTCAGGAAGAGGAATCCCTAACATAAAGATGTTAATTATCCTCATGTTTATTTTTACATTCAATATAATTCAAATGAAACCTTACCAAGGGCTTTCATGGCTGCCTAATGGAAGAGCAACAGGCGAAGTACCATCATGATACTTAAAAAAAAGAATATCAAGATGAAGTTATTTGATCAGCTGAGTATCAAGACTTAGAGTTTGGCAAGGCATCATTTATGTACACTTATAAAACAGTCGTTCCCCTTGCCTGTTGTCTTTCCTGATCCTCATCAAATCACTAAATAATACCTCTATTTACTCAGTTGATCTTGACATAAACTGGTACATGTTTTGTGATATTCTCTTTAAATCATCACTTCCAAACCACCTAAATATCCTGTTATGCTATAACTATGTGACAAGAGATAAGTGTTCCCAGCAATCTTAGAGTAGGAAGTCATGCATGACATCCCACCTAGGACCAATTGAATAATTGGGACAACATCTTAAAATTGGTACTATTGCAGAATGGTATGGACCAAGATCCAAAATGGGTCTTCTAACATCTTCAGTTAATAAAAATAAAAAAGAAACCTTCCTAGGTTCATCAGTGTGGCAGTAAAAAGTCACTTTAAGGGCAAACATAAAGGAAGTTTCTGAGAAACACTTTGCATTGTGACTAGAAACAGTCAAGAATGTTAAAAGTCCCAAGAAGGATAACTATGAAAAATCTACATGTACAATAACCTTAGTGCCAAAATCAAAGGCCAAACATACAACTCTAAAACAGATGGAGAAAAGATAGATAACCTTCAGAAGAGTATGATTGATTATTATGAACTTCATAAGAGAAGATGCTAGAGTGTATTCTTCAAAGTTCTGTAAGAAAATTAATTCCATTATAGATCTCAAGAAAATAACTAAAATAGTAAAATAAATGAAAAAATGAGAAGCTGAACTGGAACTCATATGGTGTAGATTCAGCATTCAACTGCTTCATCTTTCACTCCTCACAGCTGAGACTCAAATGTGTGGCAAAAATAAGCAGGCTAGAATCTAGTAGGCAGGCCCCCATCATGCACTTTACACATGCAGTGTTGCTGCCCAGTTTACGAGCCCCTACAGTATGCAGGGGGAAAGAAACCAAACTCAAAACCCAAATCAAACCAAACCAAACCATAAAAACCTAGAGCTTCAAAGGGGGAAAGCAATATGAGTTCTTGGTAAATTAATTTGCATCCTGTTTTTACCAAGAGTGAAAAATAACAGTTTCCTTTCCCAACCTAAATATACCCTGTTTCTGAGTCCTGGGTCTTTCTCTGATAAGAGGTCAAATAGTGAAATATCTTTGTTTTCGTATTTTTTCAGAAGACTTCCTGAAAGCTAACACCCAGGGCTTTCTGGAACATGGAGCCCTGTTAAAGAGAGTGTATGAAAGATTGGAGGAGACAGAAACAGCCCACCATGACATAGGCTGTTGGAATTGCTGAGACTGGAGTCATAAAGAAGTTTACATTTTGTTTTTTTTAATCTTTTCTTAATACTTATTTATTTTTAAAAGAAAGAGACAGAGTGTGAGCTGGGGAGAGGCAGAGAGAAAGGGAGACACAGAATCGGAAGCAGGTTCCAGGATCTGAGCAGTCAGCACAGAGCCCAAAGCAGGTCTTGAACTCACATACTGCAAGATCATTACCTTAGCTGAAGTCGACGCTTAACCTGCTGAGCCACCCAGGCGCCCCAGGGCTTTATATTTTCAACAAGTAGTGAAGATCTGCACATTGTCTGCAAGCGACAGTTGGAAAGTATCTGTATATGGGAGAGAGACGACATGAGACACTCGATTTTGGAGTCTTAAACAGAGTTTGGCTTGAAAGTACAGCAAAGGTCTGTTGTTAAATTCAATGTCTGAGCCACAAATATAACCTGACCAAAGGTTTCTATAAGACCTTAGAATCAAACTCAAGTCTTAATAATAGTGGCCTACTGGCTATTTTGCATTTTAGTTACACAGCATTTAAATGGTTTTCCTTGGGGTGCCTGCATGGCTCAGTTGATTTAGCCTCCAACTCTTGATTCTAGATCAGGTCGTGATCTCCAGGTTTGTGTCTACATCTTGGGATTTTCTTTCTTTTCCTTTTTTCTTTGCCTCCTACACATACTCACTCTCTCTCTTTCTCACTCTCTCTCTTCGTCTCAAAATAAAAATATCAAATAAAACTAAACAAATAACTATATAAATAAATGGTTTTCCTATTTGAGGATGTCAGTTTGGGTGGCAGATATGATCTGCATTAGATAATCAAAGCCAAGTAGGTTTCATTTTTCTGATTCCGATTGGCAAGACTATGCACTATGCTCACCATTAGCAGATATTCCAGCCTGGGATTTAGAATCTGGATACAAGTACATATTAGACCTTGTCTGGATCCGGTAGTGACATCAGCTTCAAGTCAAGCACCAGAGGATAATCCAGTTCCTGGCTCCGTGGGTGGTGGTCCTGGGTGTCCAGGGGAAATGTGTCAGCAGCACAAGTCTCCCCACACCACTTCTTTTGGTGGCTTTTGGTTGTGACTGTCATTGCTTAACCCTCTGTTTTTTCCATGTGCAACTTTCTGGCCATTTCAATAATTCTATGAGTCCTAGTTATACTCCAATGATTTCCTTTTCTACTTTTGCTAGCCAGAGTCATTTTCTCTTTCTTGCAGGTTAAAATCCAGATGCAAACTCTGAGTTCTCCCACCAGAAATCACATTTAAAACCGTGTGAAGCAGTTATTTTACACTGTCATAAACAGAATTCTGCTCACCCTCACCAAAGGGGGAAAAGAAGGATTCTGACCTTCTCTTCTACCCTTTCTCCTAATAAAAACAACTTATGGGTTTTATTTTATTTTTTAAATATTTATTTAAGTGGGGGTGGGGCAGACACAAGTGGGAGGGGGGCAGAGGCTTTAAATTTTTTTTTTTAATTTTGGGTACAGAGATAGAGCGTGAGAGGGGGAGGGGCAGAGAGAGAGGGAGACACAGAATCGGAAGCAGGCTCCAGGCTCTGAGCTAGCTGTCAGCACAGAGCCCGACGCGGGGCTCGAACCCACAAACGTGAGATCTGACCTGATCCGAAGCAGGCCGCTCAACCGACTGAGCCACCCAGGCGCCCCCAGAGGCTTTAAAACGGAGTCTGCACTGACAGCCTTACAGCAGCGAGCCTGCTGTGTGGTTTGAACTCACTCATGAACTGGGAGGTCATGAGCAGGGTCAAAGTTGGACACTCAGCCAACTGCACCAACCAAGCCCCCTGATTTTTAAAATACATGAATCTGAACAGATAAACAGTAATATCAGATTAGGAATCGGGATAGGAATGGGAAAGAAAGATTATCTTTAATTTCAATAATTTGTAGCCTCAAGTTTTAAGAATTTTAGTCTTCTATAATGTGTATCAAATTACTTTCAATATTTCAAATAATTTGAAACACATAATAGAAGTTTTGTTTTGAGGTTTTAAGCTTTTCTTTCACATTTTAAATGATCATATTTTGGCAAACAGAAACTAATTCATCTGCCCTATAACTTGACAAATTAATACTGACAATCTAGTCTATTGCTTCCTAAAAGTGCAGAAAACCCCCCATAATTTTTTGGAAAACTTAGTATAATGACAAAATCAATAAAAATTAGATGAAGCTTTATAAAGTTACTTAAAGTCTTTAAGATATGGCAAAACAGATTTAAAGACAAGTCGTATTGCTTAAGATCTAAGATAATTTATCTAAAATCATCCTATTTCCTTTACATTTTCATGAGTACTTTAAGAGATCCAGCAGTTTATCTGTGGTTATTATAATGAAAGTAAATAACAAAACTGAAGTAAATTTTGGACTTGTTCTAAAAAAAATTCTCCAGTGTTTCATAGACCCTTCCTTGGGATCCATACTTTCTGGACCTAAAAAATTGCCTTTTGTTGCTAATTTATTCTCTTTCCATACTACATTCAAATTTACAGGACAAATTCTAATACCTAAATAACAGTGTTGTTAAAGGAAAGAATTAATTTTTTCATAAAATTATTTAAATTAAGAAAGGCTTAGTGAAACCAACTTATCAAAGACATTGACTGAAGAGTTCTATTATTTAACAAGACAGCCAAAAAAATATTTTCATTGTCTAAAGATATATTAAGAGTAAAATCTTTTTTTTTGTAAGACTGGCCATAATAGAGTTATTCGGAGCTAGAAAGGACGTATATACAAGGGTATTTATTGGAACACAAAGAGATTGGTTATCTTTTCAACATACCATATAACAATATTCCTATTTTTCTTTGATTAGTTAAAACCATACACAAATACATGATAGGTTGTGTGAAATATCATAAGCCTAGAAGATACTAATTAAATGTATATATATCTATTGAGTTCCCAGTATGAGTAACACTTTTGTATTTCATTGCTGTCTTATACATAAGCATTCACCTCAGTAAACTAATACTTATGAACTTAAATGTTTTCTATGTTAAGCACTTTTGCATGTATCTCCTGTAGATCTCATAACAATCTAATGTGACACAGTGCATTATAGATAATTTTAAAGATACAAAACTGAAATGTAAAGCAAATTGACAAAATTAACATTTACAAAGAGCAAGCCAATCATTTCTAAAAGGCATATAAAGAGTTGCTAGGTTGATTGTTTTTTACTTTACCATAGCAGATTAATATATAAGAAAAACAATGTGACAGTTTTACATTCATTCATTACGGTTCAATAGTTATTTCTAAAAAGATAATGACAATAAAAACAATGTTTTTTTCCAACTCTGAGCATACTATGGTACATATTCCACTGTAGTATTCATTTCATGGTAGACAGTTATTGGCTATTTATTAGAAATTTGTTTTTCCCATCTTAATAATTATAACCAATATAAGCTTTTTGTTTCCAGTCTGTTGACATAACATACTATGTTATTTATCTGACAATCCCTGCATTGATTTCATTAGTCAGTCAAAAAATACTTATTGAAGCCTGCACCATGTTCCAGACAACATCCTTATTGTTAGTTTAATCAAGTTTAAGCTGGCGAATAAAAATAAACACAGTCTAATCCTCATGGTATTTATAATGTGATGGAGGATAAAAATTATTTAAACATTCATAAACACATAGAAAACTATAACAAATGCTAATAAATGTATATACATGATTCTATGAAAGTCAATAATCCAGGGATAGACTTAAGTGAAGATGCCTAGAATAATTTTCTTGAAAAAAATTACATTTATGCTTATATCTGCTGGGTGGCTGGAAGAAAATACCATCTCATACAGAAGATGTATGGAAAGATTAAAACATGCATGACAAGGAAAAGGGACAAAAACGTCAGTGGGCTAATAGGAAAGAAGCAACATTTGAGGAAGATGTTGAGGTAGACAAAGAACTTAGGGATCACATGAATTTTGGTCATAATTTTGTTAGCCACAGGATGCTGCTGATGAATTTTAATTAGTGATATAACATGATCAGATTTGATTTTGAAAAAAAGAAAATATTTCTGGAAGCAGTAAGAAGAATTAGAAGAAAGCCAGAGGGATGAGAAGATGAGAAGATGGAATTTACTATCTTAGAATCTAGATGAACAATGATATTTCCTGAGATTTGTTTGTGAAAACAAGAAATGAGACAAATGAATAGTTTCAGGAGAACGTTAAAGCTATGTCTCTTAAAACTTAGGAATGGTTTTGTTACTTGGCACTGAGAGAGCTATCTAAGACGACTCTTTGTTTTACTGCATTATCAACTGAATGGAGGATGGAGTCTTTAAGTAAAATCAGAAACACGTGAAAAAAGTTTAGTGTGATGTGTGTGTGTGTGTGTGTGTGTGTGTGTGTGTGTTGAGGGTTGTACACCTTGTGCAGTTAGAGATGGATGAGTGATCTATGGCTTGGTCTTAGGTATGCTGAGTTTGAGAGGTGAACGTAAGTATTCAGGTCAATGGGGACTCTAGATGGTGAGTGATTTGCAAATAAGTGTAGAAAGTGGGTTAAATGAATGTTGAGAGTAAATGATAAAGGAAAAGGACATAAAACTAGGTTTTAAGGACCCCCAAAAGCATGATAGAAGGAAAGAAGAACATGTTTGAGAGTAAGTGCATCTATTTTTAAATGCGTCTACTTATTTCATGTGGGTGTGCTCTAATATAAAAAGGAAATGGCTAAAGATATTTGATTTTTTCAAGAAAAGATAAAAGAGAATTACATAAGAAAATAACAATGTGTTTACCTTAATTTCATTCCTAGAGGTTAAACCATGTCATTTAGAAAACAGTAAAGTAACTTAAAATTTTAATATCAACTTTCTTATAATTAACAACATAATGATCTACGTTTAAAAGTGAGTTAATACTGTTGTAAAAATAGAATGCGGTCTCATTACCTCTGAGCTATCCTATGATTATGTTGTAAAACCGGCTTAATGTTGTCTAGTTTTTTCCTTATTTATCTAGACAAACTTTCTTTTGTTTTGTTTTGTTTCTTTTGTGTCGGGGGGATTTGCTTGTTTTTGTTTTTGTTTTTTTCTTTTATGGTCTGTGAACAAATGGATTATGCTTAAAGAGCATTTTTAAAGGCATCAGATTTTTTCAAATTGTGATGTGAATTTTAATAAAATATTTTACTTAATAATATTTTTAATTAAAACTTTCCACTTAATGTGTGTTTTTATGCATGTGTATCTGTGTATGACCTTACTTATTGCAAATTATCAAGGAAATAAAATGAGATGCATTTATGTTCATGCCACTTCCTGAGTTGGTAAATAATACATTGACTAGTAATTTACAAGGGAAAGCAACTAGAAAAATCCAGGCGAAATATACATCCAGTCAGGCGCTCAGAATTAATTTGACTTATAATATGCACATATGAAAGACATTATGTCAGATTTGCAGACTTCAGTAAAAATCTTCTTACTTTGTTGAAATGTATGAATGAGTAAACTAAAAATGATTATTTTTTAAACATCATTTTACTGAATGATTATCAACAACATAGGTTCAATGAAATTCTTGTAGAGAGAAAGAAAAAGAGAGAAGTCTGTATACACACTAAACATTTTAAAATATATCCTAAACAGTAAATAATCTTGATATAAAAATAAATATCCCACTATATCTTCATAATTTAAGCTTTCACATACAAAATGTATAATGGAAATACTATTCCTTTCCAAAATGGCAAATTGGATGCTTAAAGTTATGATTCAATTAGTTTTCTTAATACCAAGATTCAAAAAGTCTATAGTTCAGCCAATCAGATGTCATTTTATTGTAGATTTCACTGCACTTCAGTAGCATTTACTCTTCAAGAGGCACCTGGGTGGCTCAGTCCATTAAGCGTCTGGCTTCAGCTCAGGTCATGATCTCCTAATTTGTGGGTTTACACCCTGTGTCAGGCTCTGTGCTGACAGCTCAGAGCCTGGATTCTGCTTTAGATTCTGCTTTTGTCTCTCTCTCTCTCTCTGCCCCTCCCACTCACACATGCATACTCTCTCTCTCTTTCAAAAATAAACATTAAAAAAGTTTTTTTTAAATACTCTTCAAAATGATGAGCTCTCAAAAAGTACCAAGAACAAACTAAAATATTTCATCCATTTTTATCTTTTATCTTTTACATACAGCAATATCTATATTCAAAATGACCACAAATAACTTATTTTGTCCTTTTCATGAGTGATACAAACTCTAAGTCATATAGACAAATGAAAACTAACAGCAGGAAAAGAGCTACATGTGACTGCAGGTGAATGAGGTGACCACCAACTGTGTAAAATCAATGATGCTAAATTTCCAATCTTGCCAAAATATGTCCATGGTATAAAAAGTATTATGCTTCCTTTCGTTTGACAAATGGATCAATAGAATGATAGAATAGACAAAGGTACAGAGTCATAGTCTGAATGAAATATAAATTCTATTTTTTTTTCCACAAGGGTCATAACAAAACAACTTACTCAACTCTATACTCCTCCCTCCCATGTTTTATAGTCTTGTGTTTTTGTTCTTATTATGTTTTTGCTATTTTTCCAAATATATTTTGTTAATGTCTATTTATTATTTATTTTGAGAGAGAACGTACAAGCAGGGGAGGGCAGATAGAGAGGGAAAAGAGAATCCCAAGCAACCTCCACAATGTCAGTGAAGAGCCTGATGTGGGGTTCTTACTCATTAACCGTGATATTATAACTGCAGCCAAAATCCAGAGTCAAATGCATAACGCACTGAGCTATCCAGGCACCCCTTTGTGCTTGTTGTTTTAAAGGATTTTTTGGGGCGCCTGGCTGGCTCAGTTGGTAGAGCAGCAAGTCTCATCTCAGCGTTATGAGTTCAAGCTCCACGTTCGGACTGGAGCCAAATTTAATTTTTTTTTTTTAAATCAAGAATGCTTTGGACCTCACTATTTATTTTCTGGCTCTGGGGTAGCGAAAATCTTCTTACTCACTGAATTATGCTACTTACATGTACTAGATGGCGGTGGGGGGATATAATTTAGAAGTTAAATGTGATGAAATGGATGTAACAATGGAATGTTTTCTGAATTCTTATTTATAATGGGCAGATGGCTCACTCAATGATTATATGTTTCTGTTTTGCTCTGTTTTGTTTTGTGACAGTCTTACCAAAATATTAACTCTTTTGGTATATATTTCTTTCCCTCAATAGAATATACTTTATATTGCTTTTACAGTGTTTTGAAAAGAGAAGACAATTAAAACATGCATACACAGATATTCACTGAAAGGACTACTAAAAAGTTTAAAATTTGCTCTCACATTAACTGTATTTTAATTGTTTTTGTTCTTGTTAATAGAGGCATCATATGTTAAAAATGAAATCAAATCTATTTATTGAATAGTTTTCATTAAATGTGGGAAATATGTAATTTTCAAACCTCAAAGAATTCTTTTTCTGGTTACTAATGTTGAAAATGGGTACTCCACACTAGAAAGGAAAGCAATAAACAATAAGGTAGTGGCACCCAAATAATTTGAATAATCAAAGCAAATTTTTGTTTAAAATATATTTCAGGGGCGCCTGGGTGGCTCAGTTGGTTAAGCCTCTGACTTTGGCTCAGGTCAGATTTCACGTTCATGGGTTCCAGCCCCACTCAGGCTCTGCGCTGACAGCTAGCTCAGAGCCTGGAGCCTGCTTCCGGTTCTGTGTCTCCTTTTCTCTCTACCCCTCCCCATCTCATGCTCGTTCTCTCTCTGTATCAAAAATAAATAAAACATTAAAAAATTTTTAAAGATATATCATTATGCAGTGCACAGATCTTAAGTGTACAGATCCTTTAATTTTTATATACGCATATACCTATATATGAAGCAAAGTTATATTTCACTGGGTGGAACTGTAAGGGTTAAATTGTATTGATGAATCCATAGCTAAATATTACATATTTGTCATTACATGTAAAAATTGATGTTTCTCTGGGTACTATCATCAACTGAGGTAAAGTTTTGAATTTCTAATTGTCAATTTTTTGCCACCAGTTTTACCTATAAGTTCCACATTGTTAGTTTTATCTATACAAAGTTATTTAAAAGAACTAATTAAAAGAAAACCAAACCCTAATAACATCATATAATTCATCAATTCTAATTTGTCTCAAGTGATTCTCTTTATTTAGGCTGAACAGGTTAATATTGAATCAAATTCAGAACGGAGATTTAAAATATACTTCATTTGGGGCGCCTGGGAGGATCAGATGGTTAAGCCCCTGAGTTCAGCTCAGGTCATGATCTCACGGTTTGTGGGTTCAAGCCCTGTGTCAGGCTCTGTGCTGACAGCTCAGAGCCTGCAGCCTGCTTCGGATTCTGTGTTTCCCTCTCTCTCTGATCCTCCCCTACTCATGCTCTGTTTCTCTCTCTCTTTCAATAAAAAATTAAACACACACACACACACACACACACACACAAAATAAAATAAAATATACTTCATTCTACTTCTGTCATATTCTTTCTTTTTCTCTTCCTTATATATTTTGATAGTATTTGATAATCAACATACTCCTAACATTTAATGGGGCTCAGGGCTAAATAACAAATGGAAACCAATGCATCTCATTAAAGTCTTTATAAAATATTTATGAAGATACATATACATATATATATGATGTGTATAACATATGTATATATCAAATATTTTATGTTCTTCTACTTAATAATGTGCCCCTTAAAAAGATTCAGAATTTCCAAGTCTGCGTTTAGATTTCTTGGACTTTTAAAAGCCTTGGTACTTTGTGTTGCTTTTGTTTGTTTCTACACATAGGTCTATTTAATCCCAAAGGGGACCTCTTGTACATACATACTATGGATGTCATAGCCTGCACTGCACAACTGAGCTCCATTTTCCCCAAGTAGTTATTGTTGGCAGCTCTCCTGGCCCCTCTCAGAGTACCACACAGAAGACTGTCATTGAATTTTTGGTCTAGTGCCTTCTTCAGCAGCACATATATGCCAAATTGGAACGATACAGAAAAGATTGGCATGGCTCCTGTGCAAGGATGACACACAAATTCATGAAGTGTTCCATATTATATACGTAAGTAAGTGAGTAAGTAGATAGATAGATAGATAAATTTTTGGTCTAACTAATCAATAAATAACATTATTAGTCATTCTTTTTGAAATACCCTTTTTGACCTAAGGGTGCTGTGAACCAAATGTTTGGAAACCTGTGTCTCTGAAGAGTCTGAAGAGACTCTGCTTAATCCCAAGAAGTATTTAAATACGTATGTAATTTATACATGTTTTTGCCCCTATCCTTCTGACTTTTACAATCTCTGCTGTAAATGTAATGGCAAAGTGCTATGCACAAAATGGGCTTTACATGCTTTCTTATTTACTTATTTAATTCATTGAAAACATGAATACATTGGCTAAATAAATACATGAATGCTTAGAAAATGAATCTGAAGCATTAAAGGATGATACTTTTTTAAGAATCACAGTAAGTGTATAGATATGGGAAGAGGGAAGTATAAAGAAAATTTGTGACAAAATATTTCATGGCAAATCCCAAGTGATAGAAATCTTGACCAGAGTAGGAGGCACTGATACTTAAGAAAGAAAGACAAGGGGTCAAATATATGAAAATTGTGTAAGGAGTTTAAAAGATTAAAAAAAAAACTAGAGCAAGAATAAATAAGAGTGAAAAATAAGAGAATATGGACATATTTTGAAGTGTTTATCATTTGTCATGCACAGTACTGAAAATTTTCTGTTCTATTCCACATTCTGCTCTATTTCCCTCTTTCCAACAGTTCTCTAACATAGGTAAATGGGTAAAATGAAGTTCATAAGAGTGAATTAAATTGTGGTTAATCACTTAGTTCTAAATGGTAAAGTCAGAATTGGAGCATGGATCACTTTAATATTATTTATTTTTCCACTAGATTAGAATATACTTAAGGAATATTCCCTATATGAAAGTAGTAAGGCACTGCAAGTAGAATTTTGCTAAGTTGATTAACTAGTGAAAAATAACTTTGGTCGTTTTTCAATCACCTCGGTGAATAGTGTCTTCATTTTTTTTTAACTACTGAAACTGGAGTCAAAACTAGAAATGAATGGATAGGGAAAATGAGTAGCATTTAATTTGTGATCGAAATCTAATGTCAAGCGTTTGAACTGAGCATTAAATGAAGAAAAATTGCCAAACATGACTGGTTAGAAAGGATATGTAGATGGTTCTTGACATCAGATGTGTCCTTTTAACATGTATAGAATTAGAAGGTATAGTGACGTTTGTCATAGGAATTTCAAATTAAAAAGGGGAAATATTTTTTCTATTTTTTCTTTTTAATTGTTCTTCTCTTTCAGTATTACTTAGTATTATATATAAATTAAGTAGACAGCAACCACTATCAATCCACACATTCTCAGGGCTCAAATTATTGTATTTTATCCACAATTATAATAAGATGCTTCATTGATCCATTAGTCATTAAGTAATGGATTTGCCAATCTAATTCACCATTAGGAAAAAACTAAAATGTTTATTTATTTTTAACATGATAGAAGGAATATGGATTGCTATTTATGGTTTGTTCTTAGATTAAAGAATTGAGAGAAAAGGATAGTTAATTACTAGGATAAAAAACATAATAGTACTTTGTACTTGCTCAGTGTTCATTTTTTGGTTCTGGGAGGGTTTTTACAGCACTAACTAAATCACATTCATGAAGAAACAATTTTTGCAGAGTAAGAAATGAGTAAATAAAAATATAAATGTCTTGCTCAGAACACAGTCTGCTATGGCTTTGTTATTCTTCAGTCATTTGTGTGTTCATTTTGATTTAGGATAATACCTTTTCATAACATATGTTCATCAAAAGCAATAATTAACCGTTCTAGTTGCTCACCTTTTTAGGGATAAAAATATCAATTGGTTGCACTTACGTGGAAATTTGGAATCAGCAAATATATTCCCTTTACCTTATCAGCAGACCCCTAGTCACTTCACCTAAGGATATACTCACCTAAGGCAAGGTTGCCTAAAACTCAATCCTGTTTAAATGCCTTTTTCCCCTAATTTGCACACTATACTTTTAAATAAGCAATATCTAAAAAAATAAGCACTTTTGAAATATTTTATCTAAGGCAGAAATTTAAAAATTGAGAATCTGAATAATTTTATTTCCCTTCAGGGCAATGCACATGCATATCACTTTTTTGCCTTATAAATTATTTCTGTGACAAAATCATCATATATTCTGTGATTAAGTGATAATGATACTCAGATTACTATTCAGAGCTAAAGGATTTGTAACCCCAGCAGGAGATACTGCCTGGAACTCTCAACCCCTACTTAATGGATAACTGCTTCCCACAAACTAAAACTATTTCCTTGGGTGGCCCACTTCCAAAGACTGGTCAGTGCCAGTGTAATAAAATCTGGCCCAACTGCCTCGATTAGAGACCACTTTGAAATTCCATGTCCCCAGTGGAATTTGTGTGTGGTCAACGGAAGCTAAAATGAGGTTGGCTTCATAGCTCAACTTCTCCATCACAAGTGGTGATCCTAAAAATACTTCCCAATCCGCTCCACACCAAAATATCTACTTCTGAAGGAAACTGACCACTGTATACAATTAAACTTATCTCTCTCAATTTTATGTTTCAAAACAAAAATGAAGAATCAATATCAGGGAAAAAGTGAGGAAAATATAATAAATGTCCCCCATACACACAAAATACACTTTGATTCTAATATGAAGTGAATTTCAATTTTATAACTCCTTTATAGCATTTACATCAAAATGATGAAAGATAATATGTAATAGCAATAGCTGTATAATTTTTGACACCTATTCAATTTTTACCACTTAATTTGGTTATAGCTATTCCAAAATGCTGATTTACAAAAGTGTGTTTTGTCAAATGAATTTAACATTTTCATGACTAGAAATACTAACATTATTTAACTATAGTTACAGAAAACTAGAACAAGCATAGTTTTAAACAAAATGGAGATTTGAATTTTTCTCATTTCTATCCTCAATATCACATGCTTTCCTGTCTTTAATCTCCACTATACTTAATATGAAGTTCATGGTGATTAAGACTACAAGAATACCAGACATCAAGTACATGTTTCTAGCAAGAAGGAATGTGAAGGGGAAAAAGGAAAAGTTTAATAACTGCTTACATGTCTTTGGCCACCCTCCTCTTATCCAAGACACAGTATGGGAAAGGGAGTCTTTTTCTTGGGAAGAAAGGGTGTATATTTCTGCCTCCAATGTTATAGCCTGTTTAAGAAATGAGGAAAAAAACTCATTGGTGTTGAGTAGAAAACTAGCAGTCTCTGCTACAGAAAAAAAATATCTCTTGAATTGCAAAATTATCCCAAAATCTTCTCATTCAAGTCATATTTTACAATTTCCTTTTTTTTCACAAGTTAATGAAGTCAACATTGGTAAATTCTGCTGCTGTTTTCCTTTTAGTAAGGGAGTTACAATCCACATTCCATTTTAAGTAGTGCAGTAGACCCCCTCATCTGCATGGGAAAAATTCCAAGACCCCTACTGGATGTTTAAAAGTGCAGGTAATATCAAACCCTATGTATACTATGCTTTTATTTCCATCCACACATATCTATTATAAATTTAATTTATAAATTAAATTAACCAAAGAGATTAAGAACAATAATAAAATAGAGCAAGTATAACAATATACTATAATAAAAGCTATGAGCTGTGGTCTCTGCCTTAAAATACCTTATTGTACTGTATTCATCCTGCTTTTTGTGATGATGTGAAAGGACAAAATGCCCACATGATGAGATGAAGTGAAGTGAATAATGTAGACTCTGTGACGTACTAATGACTTTGTGAAGAAGAAATATGAGAAGTAGGATTATCTGCTTCCAGACTATGGGTGACTGTGAGTAACTGAAACCACAGAAAGCAAAAGCACGGATAAGGACAGACTATGCCTGCATTGATAGATATTCCTATCAAAACTTACATATTGATTCTACATCCATAGACGTCTACTTGCAGTAAATTTGGCAAGTCTTTAGGATGAGATCTTCCTTCTTCTTTCAATCGCCATTTTCAGATGGGCATGTTGATAAATTACAGTTGACCCTTGAACAACATGGTTTTGAATTGAGGAAGTTCAATTCTATGTTGAGTTTTTTCAGTACATACAGTAGAAAATTTTTGGAAGATTTGCAACATTTTGAAAAAGCTCTCAAACTATATAGCTTAGAAAGACTGAAAAAACATATAACTTAGATATTACTGTAAGAACACAGAATGTAATACATGCAACATACAATATATGTGTTAATCAACCATTTATTTTATTGGCAAAATATCTAGTCAGTAGTAGTCTATTTGTAGTTAACATTTGAAGGAGTCAAAAGTTACACATGGAGTTTTGACTGTACGAAGGCCTGTGCCCCCAACCTTTGCATCGTGCAAAAGTCTAACTGTAGGGGCACCTGGGTGGCTCAGTTCGTTAAGCGGCCAACTTTGGTGCAGGTCATGACCTCATGGTTGTTAGTCTGAGCCCTGCATGGACTCAGTGCTGACAGCTCTGAACCTGGAGCCTGCTTCAGATTCTGTATCTCATTCTCTGCCTTTCCCCTGCTTGTGTTCTGTCTCTTTCTGTCTCTCAAAAATAAATAAATGTAAAAAAAATCAAAAGTCAACTGAATATGCCTAGCTGTGTATAAATTTGTAATCACAAAGCCATAAGTAAAAAGCTGTCTTTATTTGTGTGGCCCCTAATATCTACCCAGGAAGCAAAGACATAGGTGAATTCATCTTTGTCAAGTTATTCTTTAAGGATTTCTTTTCATATGGGAAAAAACTAGTATTTCCCAATAAAAATTCTATCAAATGCTTCAAGTCTAATTTTATGCAAACCTAGCAAATTCTCTGAATGATAGAAAACTTCATGTTTTCTCTGATCATATTAGTTTAAATTAAAATAATATTAATTTAATTAATTAAATTAAAACTATATTAATTTAAATTACAGTCAAGGCTGTAATTCGGATCATGACAAAGATTTTTAACATATTAAACAATGTTACTGGAATAAGACCAAAATAAATACAGCAGCACTTGCCAATGTAGAAATTAGTCACAGTTTTGCATGCAATTTCTTGACCAAAACAGTAAATCTACATGTGTTGACAGATTCTGTGTTTGCTAATAAAGCTCTTAGATTTCTTTTTTCAGACAGAGGTATGGTTCTTGGTAAAGAGACTTCTTAAACATTTAAAGGCACTGATACATATTCAAGCTTTAGCAATCTACTCACAAATTAGTAATTCTCCTTTTTAATGGAATTAGTATGCATATAACAGAAGAAAAGCAGAATCACAATGCCTGGAGGGAAAGCAGTATTTTCAATCCAATTGCATGCTGTCTGAAAATGATATAACTGCATTTTCTTCAAAATATTCATTTCAACATATTAAAAAGTATTTCAGCATTTCTAGACCAGATAATATAATTTGGTTGCAGAAATGGTTTCGATTTTCTTCCCTTGCTTTAAGGCTTAAACCAACTCAACCATTTCCAAAGCACATGTTCAATTTAGTTATCTGGTTCTGGAACAGATGCTTACGTGGTTTTATCTGCTGCAAATTATTGATAAACTATTTATCAAATCTCTGCCATCAAATTCCCAAATACTTTTTCTGGTTGTTTTAATTTAATAAACTGCTAAAGATTTAGGGGAAAGAATTTCCAAGTACACTGACATTTTATCCTTTCCTGTTTCTATTTACTCAGGTGTCTGTGTCAATTTGGTTCTTTGAAATTAATCAGAAATGTTACTAGTTAAAAGGCTTGTCAAAAATATTCTTCAAATGTTGACCTACTAATTTAAAATTACTTTGAGGTAAGATCATTTTTAAGGTGTTTTATATTGTTTTATTTTGTTTTCCAGTACCCATGCATTGACCTATTTCTTCAAATATCACCAAATTATCATATTTTACCTATTTTAGTCATGTCTTGAAAGTGCTCATTTGTAGCATGGAGGTAATATACAAATCAAAATAAATGTAATAGTTTATATATATATATTTATGTGTCATTATAAAGACAGTATGAGTTCTAATTTTAATTTTATTTAACTTTATATTTAACTTATTTAGTCTTATTTTCAGTTAATACCCAGTTGTCATAATTCAGAATGAGGTTGATATTTTGCCTGTAACCAATGAAATAAGTGTTTGTTGGTATATTCTTATGAGTTTAAAAATAAATATTAAACTCCTTTTAAACAGTAATTCACATCCTTAGCTAAATATGACAGATAACAAATAATAATTATTACAAAAATTATTAATTTAAATACATATTAATGATATTAACATATAATTAATAATAACCTATTGTTATCAACATACTGATTTGATTTTCTGCCAAAGGAGAACATTATTTTATTGGCCGGTTGTCTTTACTTCTCTTGTCACAGACGCATATAAAATTACATATTATTTTAATTAGTTGTAGATAAATCTTCTTGGAAAGTATTTATACAACATAGAATCACAGGGGTCATCAGTACATTTAACAGGTGATTTGCTCATTTTAAAAATACGTTGGGAGGAAGCACTAAGATAGAGTAGTAAGAGGACCCTAGGCTTGTCTCATACCTCAAACACAGATAGATAAATATAAAATTATTTTGATTACTCAATAAATTAATTGAAAACTGACAAAACAAAATGCACAACTAGAGGGAGAGAAAAGTGCATCAGAGAGATTAGGACATGCAGAGATGGTGTTTGGGAGAGAAATAGACCACAGGTGTTGTGGAGAGGAAAGAACCTTGGTTAGCGAGTGAGGTGAAATTTTTTTCGAATCTCTTTACATCAATAATGAAGCAGCAGAAAGGAAAATCAAGGAATCAATACCAGTTACAACTGCACCAAAACCCATAAAATACTTAGAAATAAGTCTAACTAAAGAGGTAAAAGATCTATACCTTATAAACTATAAAATACTTATGAAAGAAACTGAAGATGACACGAATAAATGGAAAAATATTTCATGCTCATGAAATGGGAGAACATGCATTATTAAAATGTCTATATTACCAAAACAATTTCAGGATACCACCAGCATTTTTACAGAGCTTGAACAAACAATCCTAAAATTTATATGGAATGACAAAAGACCCCAAAAGAACAAGAAAAGCAAAGCCAAGAGGCATCACAATTCTGGACTTCAGGGTATATTAGAAAGCTCTAGTGATCAAGACAATATGGTATTGGCATAAAAAAAGACACATAGATCAATGTAACAGACTAGAAAATCCAGAAATGAACCCACAACTATGGTCAACTAGTTTTGGCACAGAAGATAAGAATATACAATGGAGAATAAATGTCTCCCCAGCAAATGGTGTTAGGAAAACTGGACAGCAATATGCAAAAGAATGAAACTGTACTACTTTCTTATACCATAGAAGTATGCCATGGAAGTACTTTCTTATATACAGAAGTAAATTCAAAATAAATGAAAGTCTTAAATATGAGGCAGGAAACCATCAAAGTCCAACTAAGAACATAGGCAGCAATCTCTTTGACATTGGCCGTAGCTTCTTATTAGATATGTCTCTTGAGGCAAGGGAAATAAAAGCAAAAAGAAACTATTGGGACTCCATCAAGATAAAAAGTTTCTGCACAGTGATGGAAACAATCAACAAAACTAAAAGAAAATCTTTGGAATGGGAGAAGATATTTATAAATGATGTCTCTTATAAAGAACTTCTCAAACTCAACACCCAAAAAACAATTCAGTGAATAAATAGGCAAAAGACACAAACACTTTTCTAAGGAAGACATCCATATGGGTAACAGAAACATGAAATGATGCTCAACATCAGTTATGATTAGAGAAATACAAATGCAAACAACAATGAGATACCACCTCACACCTGGTAGAATGGCTAAAATGAACAACTCAGGAAACAACAGTGGTAAGGATGCAAAGAAAGCAGAACCCTCTTATACTGTTGCTGGAAATGCAAACTGGTGCAACCACTCTGGAAAACAGTATGGTGGTTCCTCAAAAAGTTAAAAATAAAACTCCCCTTGACCCAGCAATTGTACTAGTAGGTCTTTACCAAAAGGGTACAGAAGTACTGATTCAAAGGGGCACATGCAACTCACTGTTTACAATAGCATTATCAACATTAGCCAAATTATGGAAAGAACCCAGATACCCACTGACTGATGACCGGATAAAGAAGAAGTTGTATTTATACACAATGGAACATTAATCAGCCATAAAAAAGAATGAAATCTTGCCATTTTCAACAACATGGATGGAGTTAAGAGAGTATTATGCTAAGCGAAATCAGTCAGAGAAAAACAAGTATGATTTCATTTATATGTGTAATTTAAGAAACAAAACAAATGAACATGGGGTAGGGTGGGGAGAAAAGAGAGGCAAACCATCAAAGAGACTCAACTATAGAGAACAAACTGAGGGCTGCTGGAGGGAAGCTGAATGGGGGTTGGGTTAAATGGATGATGGATATTAATGAGGGTGCTTATTGCAATGACTATTGGCTCATCACTGAGCTTGTAGTAGTCAAGTGATGAGTCACTACATTGTATACCTGAAATTAATATTACACTGTGTATTAGCTAACTGGAATTTAAAGAAAAATATGAAGCTAAAAAAATTAATGTTAGATAAGAATTTTGAATTCTAAGGCTCCAAATATAATAATGGTTTTCTATTTTTAAAAGCTATTGGTCCTATATAATTAAAGTGGATAAAACCCTTAAAAATAAGCTATTTTGATTAATGAAAGTCGGCCAAATATGTTATTTTAAATTTAATACAAATCTACTATTATACGTAAACCTGGAAGATTCCCAGTGTATAACTTCCTCAAGAAACTGATAGACTAAAAAGGACAAAAGTTGTATATATGAAATAAAACAAAGTTGAACCATAAACATATGCAATAAAAACACAGAGTGAACATGAGAAATAAAACAAAGTTGAACCATAAACATATGCAATAAAAACAGAGTGAACATGAATTTATTTATTTTTAAAAGTATATGTTCATAATATAAACAAGATAATTACAGAGATCAATTGTAAGTCCATTTTTATGAAGACACAATGTATAATACTAATATATGAGAACAAATATTTGACACGTTTGCATTTCTATCAACCAACCAAATAAGATTTCAATGAATTGTTTTATGGAGATTCCATTATTAGTCATGTATATCATTATGTAGCCCATATTTTATTGCAGTAATATTTAATTTTAATTGATAGCTTATGTGCCTAACTTTTTCAAGATAATGTGTTTGAAAACATCTAGGAAAATACAACAAATTTGTGACACATAATATGAAACAGCAGTATTCTTACACATGAAAATCGAATTGATTATTCCTTAATTATAGCAATTATATGACTCAGATATTTCTAGTTTTGTTTATAGTTAAATTGGAGTAGAAAATATATTTGCCAAAAGTATTGGAAATAAGCAACATGTTGTTAACACAAAATAGAACATTTTTTTAATTTGGCATGTAAACTTAATCTGACCAAAAGCACACTAACTCTATCAAGATTGGCATGGGAAATATTTTAATTAAGTACCAACTACACATATTGCTGGTAGCTACATAAATTGGTATATATTTTGAAAAGCAATATGTCAATTATAATGAAATCCTTAAAAGTAATTAAATTTTGATTCCATGATTCTAATGTATATTCTCAAGAAATAACAAATTAAAGAGTAAAAAATGAGAAGATGTCTAACTAAAATGTTCAGTAGGATGCTTACACTATGAAAACTGGCTTCACATTAGTGGCATGGGTTCTTGATTTGAGTTCTCACAAAATCACAACCTACAACATATGCAGCTAGTTTATTCAGAAGGTGACCTTAAGAAGCAAGAGGGATTTTTATAACAAACACTCTTGACTCTGGAGCTCTTCATTTGGCTGGCAGAATATTTGTCAGGATATAATGAAAGATGAATGCTCAATATTGAAGCTGCCGCTGAAGGAGAGGGATGAACACATTCCTCCACCTCAGGAAGATCTGGAAAAGTCCAGCATTGACAGAAGGCTTTTGCTTCAAGGGTGGATAAAGCCACGGAGACTGAACCTCTAGGCTGTGATGCCCAGAAGGCTTCTCTAGGTGTACTGAAGGTTTATTTAAACCAGTACACATTTCAACCTAGATTAAATCATCTGGCTCTAAGCAACGTATTACCAATCTGTTACATGTTAATACTGAATAAAATCCATTTTCCATTAAAATTTAAAAAAGAAGCACAAAAGCGACAGTTGGGAGAATTTCAGTGGGAAAAGAGAGAACTCCAGCGAAGGCTGAGCTGCTGGTCTGGTTATGGCTTTAAGATACTGGATTTAGATCTTGCTGTGATCCATCTGAAAAATCACGCCAATGTGCATTTTACCTGTCTCCACAAAGGAAGAAATTTCTGTGAATTTATCCATTAACTTTTTCTTTTTAAAATTTGTTTTAATGTTTATTTAATTTTGAGAGAGAGAGAGAGAGAGAGAGAGAGAGAGAGAGCACAAACAGGTGAAGGACAGAGAGATAGGGAGAGACAGAATCCGAAGCAGGCTCCAGGCTCTGAGCTGTCAGCACAGAGCCTGATGCAAGGCTCCAACACATGAAGTGAAGATCATGACCTGAGCCAAAGTTTGTTGCTTAACTGGCTGAGCCACCCAGGAGCCCCATTATCCATTAACTTGATTTTTCCAAACATGATTATTCTTGGAATGTTAACCCCTCACACTTCTGGGTTGACTCAAGTTTTTGTAGGTTTTTTTTGGGGGGGGAGGACAAAACATGTGAAAGTACTGTCACCACCTTGAGATTGACTTCTGCTGGGTTACACAGGAACTTTTCTCCACAGCTGCTGCTGGAATGAGTTGGACCAGGACTAAGAATTATAGATCGAGGACATTCTAAGTACCTGACACAAATAACCACTTGTTACACTCAAATCATGCCTACATTAAGTGTCCTCAGTGTGGGGGGTCGTTATATTCTAAAAAGATTTACAATGAAAAGATTGGTAGAACAAATATAGTCCAAAACCCTGTTGCTATTCTTGAGACCCTAATTGACGGTCATCCTCTCTATCAGTTATGGTCCATTCTCTGTTTGCATCAGCTTCAGGCATTTCTCCATCTTTCCTAGGTTGCATGCTTCCATGGTGAAGTCACCAAGATTTCAATTCTTGAGGGAACAGAGCCTTTAGTTTTCTTGCACTGGTCAGGCTATGGGGCTGAAATCATTCATGTTTTCACTAGGCATGGAAGTAGCAAGAGAGACCCCAGTGAATTCCTCAGGTCCTAGATGGATTCTTATGTGTCTGCTAGCTACACTTTGTAATCACGATGGATTATCCTCTCTGGTATGTAAATTATGTCTTTTCCTGCTAGACACCATAAAAATCACCACATATCATCTGATATTTTAATTTATAAACAACATCTTGGAGCACGGCACTCCAAGTCCTTAGGGTGTCATTCCAAATGGGCACTTTAGCTAAGTGTTTAATGATCACTTGTTCTGAGAAGGCATATGCAGGATTTCATCCCTGTAAACCAGGCATTCTGTAAGCCTTTAGATGATAAAGCCATGCTTCTTATCATATTCTATATTGAAATGATATTATACCACTTCACATAAGTACTTTTCAGTAGTATACTTTTTATTTCTTCTTTCCTAGTCTTCAAAGTACTGTTGTCATACATTACACATACATATTTGTCGTAAAGCCCATGACTCAGTGTTACTATGTGCTTAGTCATTTAGCTTTTTAAGATATATGGAATCTAAAAAAAGAAAACCACCCATTTATTTACATTTGATTTTTATATTTCTAAATTTCTATCTAGTATTTTTGTTTCTTCCACTTGAAGGATTTCCTTTAACATTTCTTATAGTATGTGTCTGCTGGTTGATGAAACTGTTTAGTTTTGGTTTATGGGAAAAAAAATCTGTTTTTCTTTTAAAATAAAGAAAGGAGGCACCTGGGTGGCTCAGTTTGTTAGGCACCCAACTTCAGCTCAGGTCATGATTTTGCAGTCCGTGAGTTTGAGCCCTGCATCAGGCTTTGTGCGGACAGCTCAGAGCCTGGAGACTGCTTCAGATTCTGTGTCTCCCTCTCTCTCTACATCTTTCCTATTCATTCTCTGTCTCTCTCACTCTCAAAAATGAATAAATGTAAAAAAATGTTTTAAATTAAAAAAAAAACTGAATCCAAAGCAAGGGCCTAACTCTTCAATTCTTTAATGGCTTAGAGGTGAAGAAGCTGCAGAAGACTTTGAATGTAACAGAGGTGGTTCATGAGGTTTAAGGAAAGAAGCCATCTCCATAACATCTAAGTGTAAGATAAAACAGCAAGTGCTGATGTAGAAGTTGAAGCAAGTTATCCAGAAGATCTACCTAAGATCATTAACGAAGTTGGCTACATTAAACAACAAATTTCTGATGTAAATAAAGCAGATTTCTATTGGAAGGAAATGCCATCTAGAAATTTTCCAGCTAGAGAAATCAAAGCCTGGCTTTGACTCTCCTTTAAGAGAAGCCAATATTTATTGCTCGAAAAATCCTAGGACCCTTATGAATTATGCTAAGTCTACTTTGCCTGTGCTCTATCATGTAACAAAAAGACCTGGATGATAGCACATTTGTTTACAAAATAGTTTACTAAATATTTTAGGCCCATTGTTAAGAAGTACAGGAAAAGATTCCTTTCAAAATATGACTTCTCACTGACAATGCCCCTGGTCACCAAAGAACTCTGATAGAAATGAATTTTGTTGTCATAGCTGCTAATACAACATCCATTATACAGCCCACAGGTCAAGGAGTAATTTTTACTTTCAAGTCCTATCAGTTAAGAAATACATTTTGTAAGGTTATAGCTGCTATAGATAGTGATTCCTCTGATGGTTTCGGGCAAAGAAAATTGAAAACCTTCTGGAAAGGATTCACCATTCTAGATGCCATTAAAATATTCCTGATCTTAAGAAGAAGTCAAAATATCTACATTATCAGGAATTTGAAAAAAGTTATTTCTAATACTCTTGTGTGACTTTGAGAGGTTCAATACTTTAGTGAGGGAAGTAACTGCAGATATGGTGAAAACAGCAATAGAACTAAAATTAGAAGTGGAGCCTTAAGATATGAATGAAATGATGTAAACTTTTGATAAAACTTGAATGCAAAAGATATTGTTTCAAAGAGTAAGCAAAAAAAAAGTGGTGTCTTCTTTGGAATTTATTCCTGGTAAACATGCTGTGAAGATTATTGAGATGGCAACAAAGATTTAGAATATTACATAATCTCAGTTGGTAAAACAGCTACAGTGTTTGAAAAGATTGACTCTAATTTTGAAAGATAATCTACCATAGGTAAAATGCTATCAAACAGCATCATACACTGTGAGAAACCATTCATAAAAGGAAGAATCAACCGATGTGACAAACTTTATTATTGTCTTATTTTAAAGAATTTCTGCAACCACATCATCCTACAGCAACCACCACCCTGATCAGTTTAGCAGCTGTTAGCATGGAGACAAGACCCTCCACCAGTAAAAAGATTATAACACACTGGACACACAGATGGTTATTAGCAATTTTTGTCAATAAAGTATTTTAAGTTTGTTTGCTTATTTTGGGAGAGGGGAGACTCTGTGTGGTGAAGGGGCAGAAGTAGAGAGAGGGAGAGAGAATCCCAAGTACGTTCCGCACTTTCGATGCAGATCCCAAAGTAGGGTTCCATTCCACAAACTGTGAGATCATGACCTGAGCTGAAATCAAGCATAGGATTCTCCGCTGACTGAACTACCCAGGTGCTCTAGCAATAAAGTATTTTAAAATTAATAAATCTACATAGTTCCTGAGAGAATGCTATTGCATGCATGTTATACACTATATAAAAACACAATTTTTGTATGCACTGGAAAAAAATTCCTTTGACTCACTTAATTGCAATATTTGCTTCACTGAGCTAGTCTGGAACTAAATGCACATTATCTCCAAGGTATCCCTGCACTCTATAATACATGACATTAATTTTATTTCCATTTAGTGATTGTCTCAATAGATTCAGAAAAAGTTAAAAAAAATGTGATATCATGAAAACTTTTAGAAAACTAAAAATAAAAGGATACTCCCTCAAACTCATTAAGAACATCTATGAAATTTGCATCATAAAACTAGAAAACAACAAGATATCTCCTGACAACTAGCTCAGAGCTTGGATCCTGCTTCAGATTCTGTATCTCCCTCTCTTTCTGACCCTCGCTTGCTCACGTTGTCGGTCTCTGAAAAATAAACAAAAAAACCATAAAAAAGTAATAAATAAAAAGAAAGCTAGTAGAACTAACAAATAAATTTAGTGAAGCTATAAAGCATGTGATCACTATACACAAGTTGGTAATAATTTCTTTATTTTGGCATAGAGCAAAAGTAAAATAAAATAATTTTTAAATTTAATTCATTAAGGATTAATTTAGCAAGAAATTCGAAAGGATTGTACACTAAAACTTGAAAAACATTGTTAATAGAAATTAAAGCAAATATAAGTAGAATGATGTAATTTATTGCTGGGTCAGAAGACTCAGTATTGTTAAGATGTTAATTCTAAACAAATTTATCTATAAATTTAGTGTAATCCTAATAAGAATCCCAGAGCATTTTACTTTTAGAAATTGCTATTATGTGCCCAAAATTCATGCGAAAACAATTTAAAAGGAAAATCAAAGTTGAAGACTGTTTATTGATTGATTGATTGATTGATTGATATTTATTGAGACAGAGAGAAAGAGCGAAGGATCATGCATGAGTGGGGAAGGGACAAAGGGTGAGGGAGAGAGAAAATCTCAGGCAGGCTCCACATGCTGCACAGAGGCCGACAAGGATCTCATCTCATCTCATGAGATCATAACCTGAGCCAAAATCAAGAGTTGGATGCTTAAGCAAGTGGCCCACACAAGAGCTCCTAACTGACATTATTTTAAAAGTTAAAAGTTATTTTAAAAGGCTTTAATAATAAAGCCTTTTTAATCAAATCAGATCAACATAACCATAAAGATAAAGAAATACATTAATGTAACAGAATAGGGTCTAGAAATTGATCCACATAAAGAGAGATTTACTTTGGATGAAGTTACAAAAACAATTCAGTGAAGAAAAACTATCTTTTCATCAATAAGATTGAAACATTTGAATATGCATTGTAAATCAATGAACTTCAAAGAATAACCTCATACTAAATACAGAAATGAACTCAAAGTCAATTGTAGAATTAAATGTAAAAGTTATAACTATACAGTTTCTGGTTAAAAACAGAGGAAAATAGTGGTGCCTCGGTGGCTGAGTCAGTTAAGTGTCTAAGTTTAGCTCAGGTCATGATCTCATGGTGCATGAATTTGAGCCCCTTGTCGGTCTGTGTGCTGACAGCTCAGAGCCTGCAGTCTGGGTTGGAGTCTGTCTCTCCTTCTCTCACTGCCCCTCTCCCACTCACACTCTGTCTCTGTCTCTCAAAAATGATTAAATGTTAAAAAAATTTAAAAAAAAAGAGGAAAATATTTGTAGCCTTAAATTAGAAAAATTTTCTCAGATACAAGTTTGACAACTCAATCCATTAAATATGAATTGATAAATTGAACTTTATCAAAATGCGAAAGTTTAGTTCTTTAAATGATACTACCAAGAAAATGAAAGGCTCTTCACAGATTAGAAAATATTTGCAAATCATGTGTATTTGTAAACTTCTTGTATTTACAAAAATATAAAGAATTATCAAAACTTGAAAACATGGCAACAATCCATTAAAATTAGACAAAATATTTGAACAGAATCTTCATCAATAATATAGATAACAAATAAGCATGTAAAAAGATGTTGAACATCACTAGTCATTAAGAGAATGTAAATTAAATTTAAATGAGATTCCAGTACCTAGCTATTAGAAGGACTAAAATGAAAACAAAACAAAAAACCTTGACCATATCAAATGTTGGCAAGAGTGTGGAGCAACTGGTAGTCTCATATTTTGCTGGTTTAAATATAAAATAGTAGAACTGCTTTGGAAAGCAACTCAACATTTCTTTAAAATATGAAACACACATCTAGCATATATGTAATCCTTCAATGAATTACTAGGTATTTACCCAAGAAAAAAGAAAGCAAATGTCCATAAAGAGATTTGAACATGAATTTTTTTAATAGCAGCTATATGTGTATTAGCCTGAATTGGAAACACCTCAGATTTCTGTCAGCAGGAGAATGGATAAACCAATGGCACAGTGAGTGATCTCCGGGTGTATAGAATGACATGGATGAAATCAAAGTTATGTTTCATTAATTTATACAAAAAAGCTGCATACTCCATGATTTAATTTATTTAAAACTGAAGCAAAGAAATTAATCTGTAACCAAAAAACCCATCAGTAGTTGCATGGGAAAGAGAATGAGAAAAGATGCAAAAGGGAGCAGATTTTAAAGCGATATGGGGACTTTCTGTGGGGTCAAGGATAGATTCACTCTCCAGATTGCGGTCATTGTTTCAAGGATGTATTTAAATTTCAAATTTATCAAACCGTTAACATTCCACATACTGTATATTGTATGTTAATTATACTTCAATAAAATTGTCAAAAATTTTAAACTGTATATGGTGGTATGAGTTATTTGCAAAGTGAAAGCAGATATATTGAAAATTGTTCCCAGGTGGGAGCCCCACAGGGGGCTTGAACTCACAACCTTGAGGTCAAGACTTGTGCTGAGATCAAGAGTGGGACACTTAACTGACGACTGAACCACCCAGGCAACCCTGTTCCCAGGTTATTTTCAAACTCAAAATTATGTATTATGGATTCCTACAAAAATACATTAAAATATCCATTTTACTACTGTATTTTCAAATAGAAATTCTTTGACATCAGCAAACTGTGTGCACATTCTACTTAAGGAAGCAATTAACTGCTGTAATTCTTCTCCTTGCCTTGACTGATGACTTTACGACGTAGTCTGAAACTGGAATACATAGAATTGCTGTTTTTCCTTTACATTTTCATTTCATCAATTTATCCTCTTGCTAATGTCCTAACATTATGTTTTGCTTTTGAGGCTTGTTTCTGTCCTGTACTTCTATCCTTTATACCTATTTTGAATTTATAGGTAGTTCGTTCATTTATGGGAATTGAAATATGAAACATTAGCCTTATATATTACAGGAATTTTACTATGACTCCTTATATACAGTAAATATAAAAATCCTTGCTGATAGAATGATTAAAATTTTATACAATCCTACTGCACTTAGGATTTTATTAATCAAACTAATAATATGGGTCATTCAATTATTTAACAACTGTTTTTGGAGTTTCTGCTATAAGCCTGATCATGCACTAATCTTTAGAGATTTAAAGATAAATTGAACACATGTCCTGTTCTTTTGGGGCTATTTGCTCAATGTCCTATGCCAGTTTCTAACCTAAGCTATGCAATATATTTTTTAATACAGTATAATTTTTCTGTACACATCATTATGTTTTATTGAGCAGATGTTTATCCATTATGTATACTTTCACAGATAAAACTAGAAGTTGTGTTCTGTCAAGGCAAAATGATTTTTTTTCTGTACAATTAATGAATTATTTGAGTAGGAGTAATGGAAGATAACAGTTGGTTTCCAAATATGGAATTCAAAGCTTGTGGTGTGACATAGCAAGAGACAGGACTTCTGAGAAAATGAGGGGACAGTTACCCAGAACACGCAAATATGGACATTGTTATTTTAATGTGCCGACTCATTTACTTGAATATCTGACATTAAAAATATTTACTTTATTTTATTTTTTTTCATATTTTACTTTTTCATTTATTCATAATGATTCTGTACTCATTAGTATTGTCATATCATTCTGTGAAGAACTTCAGTGACATATAAACGAGAAAATAAGTTAAAGAAAGCTCTTAAGATTTTGATCCTGAGGAACAGATGTAATTGTGCTGAATAGAAATTTACATGTGAATAACGAGGAGAGAAATTTAATTTGTGCATAATAATATAAAAAACAATAAAAAATACTTATTACAGAAGTACAAACATGGCAGTCATTCTGCTCTTCTTAACTTATATTATCTCTATCTCACGTGCCTGTAATATAGTGTCTATTACTAGTCCCATTTTGCAGCTGAGGAAACAGTCTTGAGGTTTTATAAGCTGCCCCAAGTTACAGAGCTATAAATGGTAAGACTTGGGCTCAAACCAGGCTGGATGATTCTAAAGCCACACTGAATCAGTGTGATACTTTCCTATCAGTGGGCAGCTGGGCATCCAGATGGAAGATGCCCCAGAAAAGGTATATGGAACTAGAACTTGGCTGATGGGATGAGTGGATCAAGTAGATGTGGTATATAAAAATATTTACTTTAAATCACTTCACTGCCTAGGATTAAGCAACCTTTCTGGACAGTTTGGAAATCTTTGGCCTGGTTACCGGGGAATTACCTAAGCTTTGCCTACCAACAGGAGATTTTTGACAGCTTCTCAATTGCCTAAAGCAGCCTCAGTGGTTACTTTCACTTCATTATAATCCTAAAAGACTGTAACTGTGGCTGCAGTAAATTTAAGGGGGAAATTTTGCAGATTTTTCTAATATATTTCATATACATATAATCTACCACAGGATAAAAACCTTTTTAATTTTTTTTAAAAGTTGCAGTGTGAATATAAATTTTTATTAACCCCTTTCTTTTCAAGTGTCAGGTAGAAAAAGATTTAAATAAGACATTTCAGATTTTTAGTTGAGTGTGAAAAAAATTTAACCTGATTCGAAAACTTCTTTAAGATCCAGGGATAAAGGTGCAATGAGTAGAGAAGACTCAAAACTCAACTGTATTTTCTTTAGTATCAGTAGTAACTTTACTTTCACTGTTCTCTGCGTTAGCACATTTCTGCGTCCTGAGATTTCTGACCAAACTGAGGAAGACTGTTGTAGGTTTGTTTGTTTGGATTATATGTCTATGTTTTTCTTGTTGAAATTTATAAATGTGGATTATTTTGGTATTTAATGTATAAGCTAACATCTTGCTAACCTCTATACAGTTATACCAAAATGTTTTTTGAAGATAAATCATGACAAGATTCTCCCTTGCCTCATGTTTTGAATACATAGAATCACTTATAGATTTGAATTTTTTCAATCTTTCCTTTTCCAACCTGTACTGTATCTCAAAACCTATTTGGAGGAAGTGCTATCAAGAAGTGAACTTATCAAACTGCAAATATTGTGAAAAGAGACAAAAGAAGCAAAAGGCCAATAACATTGATGTTTTCTGAACAACAGCAAAAAAAGTACAAAACTATTCCAGGAGGATTTTTTGTTTGTTTGTGTGTTTTTGCATTTTTTGAAGTGAAGATAACCTCAAAATTTTATTGTCTTATGATGTAGCAAAATATGAAGCTTAGAACTGGATCACTTAACCCTTTCTGTTCTTAACTCCTCCCAATTCCAAATGCTTGCATCTCTTAATAGCCACAATTCTCTTAGATCTGCAGGTGGACTCAACACATTCAAGCCTCCCCAAAATTTTCTTTCTTGTAGCTTCAGGCTTTTTTCAGAAAATAGTCTTCATTTGCCCACCATAGCCACTGTGTATCCTGTCATAACGCCACTTTCCCTGAGCATAAAGAGAATTGTTGACTTTTCTTGTACTGTGTCACTTTGTGGGGTTGGTTCCTGCCATATTTGTTGTAGAAGATCTGGCAGCTTTTAGAAATGTTCATCATGGTTTGTGAGAGGGCTATAGGCATGGAAACTAGAATTTAATAGCTTTGTTTTATAAAAATTTGTTTAAGTTGCTTCATCATATACTTTTTAATTTTATTAACACTTTTTAATTTAAGTAATGTTGACACACAATGTTACATTAGCTTCAGGTATGGAGTAGAGTGATATTCTTCTCTATACTTTATGCTGTGCTTACCACAAGTGTATCTGCTATCTGTAACTATGCCACATTATATTAATATCATTGGCTATATCCCTTAGGCTCTACCTTTTATTCCCATGATTTATTTCATTCCATAACTAGAAGTCTGTATCTCCCACTATCCTTCACCCATTTTCCCCATTCCTTCCACATCCTTTCCTTCTGGCAGCTGTCAGTTTGATCGCCGTTTTCATAGGTCAGATTCTGCTTTTTGTTTGTTTCTTCATTTGTTTTGATTTTTAGATTCCACATGAGTGAAACCATATGGCATTCATCTTTCTCAGTCTGACATATTTCATTTAACATAAGACCCTCTAGGTCCATCCATGTTTTCGGAAATGACAAGATCTCATCTTTTTTTTAATATCCATGTAACATTCATTTATATATTTCACACCTTCTTTTCCTTTGATCTATCAATGATCACTTTGGTTGCTTTCATATCTTTGACATTGTAAATAATTCTGAAACAAACCTAGGAATGCATACGTCTTTACAAACCAGTGTTTTGGGTTTTTGGGGGGTGCTATTGAATAGTGGGATTATTGGATAGTATGATATTTCTAGTTTTAATTTTTTGGACCAACTCAATTCTGTTTTCCTCACTGGCTATACCAGCTTATATTCCCATCAACCGGGCATGAGAATATGAAACTTATTTATCCTCAGGGTTGCTGGACTGAAAGCACACAAAGATAATGTTCTTATATCTATACCTTAAAGTTTTAATCATAGTTTATATGACTTATATTGTTATCAACAAATACACCTTGACACTATATTATGACTGATATCAATATGCAAATACACACTGACAATTTTATATCAGTCCTAATACTGGGTATATTTTATGAAAAATTATATTTTCCTTTCATATCACAAACATCATCCATACATCACTGAACTATATAATCCTAATTATATAATTCTGCATCAGAGGGGCTATGTCCTTCTATAACTGCAGCTAATGGTTTCCTCTTGTCTAAAACTGCCAAGATTGTTCCTCATTTATAATTTATTTGCTAAAAAATGTTAACAGAAATGCATATTTTAAAACAAATGCTGCTTCCACTGGCCAATACTGTGTGTGTGTGTGTGTGTGTGTGTGCATATGGCACTATAAATTAATAGAAATAATAAATATTGGAAGCAATTTCTTCTGGAGAGTCATACTGTGGTACATCTACAATAAAAATAGTCTCTTGAACCTAAGATAAACTGTGACTGAGTCATGATTTAAGCATTTATAGGTATACCAAAAAGCCCACAGAAACTAATCACAATGTTTTTTATTAAAAGGTGATAAAAAATTTCATGCAGTAAGCTCAAAGGGAACTTTTCTGTCAGTCTATCAACATATCTTTGAATCCTAAATCTATGCATATTTTGGCCTCTTCATGGGTAAAAGGAAAGAAAAACAAAGCATATATGCCACCAATGTGGAAAATCTAGTCTTGTATAAATTCAAGGGACTTCAGTGGTGAAACAAGTACAATTTCCTAAGACACTTCTGTTCAATATAACTTTGTGTGATGACAAATTTTTATGTCCTCGTTATCTAATATGGTAGCCACTTGCCTCACACTATTGAACTGTTGTTTGATCAAACCTTTTATTTAATTTAATTTAGATTTAAATTTAAATAGTTATGTGTGGCTATGATATTGGACCATGAAATTTTAAAACACACTACCAACTTTTACTTTTCCACTTTTTGATTTTGGTGACGCATTGAAAATTATGTAAATTATGTGGCATGGGATACATTGTAAATCTTGGAATTTAAGAGAAAATTATTAAACCACTCTTTAGAAAGTGTTCAAACATAAACATTGAGATGTAATAGTCACTATCACATTTTTAAAGAATACCTGAAGAATATTTTACATGATAAATTTTGTATCCTTTTTATTTCCTTGAAATCATTTCATTGCTGAACACCCCTACAATGTAAAACACTAATAAATTACATATTTAAATTTCTGCATTTTATTATATTAAAATATAGGGAATGTTAAAAATGTATGTGAACAAATTGATTTGTGTCCTTGAAATTTTTTGTCCTCAAATTTTTATTTTTCCTTTTATTGAGTTATTACATTTACTAATACGATAATTTAAAAACTCATTCTGGTAGTTATTAAACATATAAAGTAAATTTTATTAAAAATGAAATTCAATGGATGTTATTTACTATTATAATCTGAAAGGGACTAATAACAATTCAATTATCTTTTCTTCTTTGATGTTCATCTGAATATATGGAAGAAGGTTTGTTAGTGAAATTACTACCTATGTTCTAGGATGTTTATGGTTTCAGGTCTACTTTTTAATTATTTTGAGTTTATTTGTATATGGTGTTAGGAAGTGATGCAGTTTCATTTTTCATTTTTTTATATGTAGCTGTCCAGTTTTCCCAGCACCAACTATTGATTGAAAAGACTGTCTTTCATCCATTAGGTATTTTCACCTTCTTTGTCATAGATTAATTGACATGAGTTTATTTCTGAGCTCTATATTCTGTGCCATTGATCTACGTGTCTTGCTTTTCTGCTACCACCATGCCTTTTTAATTATGATAGCTTTGTAGTATACCTTGAAATTTGGAATTGTAATATGTCCACATTTGCTTTTGTTTCTCAAGAGTGCTTTGGCTATTCAGAATCTTTCATGGTTTCATACAAATTCGAGTATTATTTATTCTAGTCTTTTTTCTAATTCCATTTATGCAACTACCTTCTACAAGAAATGTAATAGTATATAATATATAACTTATGCTATAGCAGTAGTCTTTCGCAACAGTAGAGAGATGAATGTGGCAAGATAATTAAAAATATTTATTTTAAGTCTTCCCTACCCCCAAGTTGTTTAAATTCAAAATATCCCACTGTGGGTTAAATGACTGTGCTATCCCTGTTTAATTGCCTCTTAAACCAAAGCTTGTATCAAATAGGGGAAGGCAAAAATTCTTGCAATGGGTACTTCGTGCCTTGAATGAGGGGTCTACCCAGATGTGAATATTTTTTCTGTGTTTGGCACCCCAGAAAGCAATCTTCCGGGATGAAATACATGGTTTATTTTGTCAAATGGAAAAAGAGGGAAGGCAATTTTGAAAGAACACTGATGGTATTTCTATTACAAATGTGTTTTCAGATTGGTTTCAGAAAAGACTACATATAGAAGTGGAGGCTTGGAAAATGATGTCCTATAGATCATATATGTTATGTAGCCTTTAAAAGCAAGCATTCTGTAACTTCAGTATTACAAACCTTTTTTCTAAAGGTTGTTGATAGATTGTATTATTAGAAGTAGGAAACATTCTGACCTTTGATGGTAAGATATATAAAACCAGTCTTGTCTTTTTTTTCCACATTGAAAAAAATAAACTTTTGATTTTATTTTTCCCATATAAGATCTATTTATTTTTTTAAGTTTATTTATTTTAAGAAAGAGAGAAGACTATACAGAAAGATAGATAGATAGATAGACCTTTTCTTTTTAATAATGAATAATGAGTAGGTGACTAATATTTTTATATCATGTCATATTTACTGGTCACTGTGTTAACCATGCATAAGATAATAATGAATCATGATTGACATCAATGAACTTTGGCAATTCTTAAGAAACAGAAGAACATATTTATTAAGATTTTGACTCTTGTGCTGAGAAGATGTATGTACATTGGCTAAAGTATCGTTTCCAAAATCTAATGTAGGAAGTGAAAAACAGTCATTACAGGTTAATGACATTTGTATTTATGCTGAATAATAGATTTAGTTGCTCTTTATTGTTTACTTGTTGGCTTCATAAAACAATGTTGAGGAATTCCTACATCCTTAAAGTTGCCTGGGATAAAACTTGTTTCACTAAAATCTAGTTATTATTTTATTCAGTCTGTTTTGTTTTCCCAATTCCTCGCCAGTACAAGGAGAGATGACAATGTCACATTCCATTTCTATTTATCAGGATAAGTTATGTTGCACATCTTTTTATCAGAACACATATTTGAGTTAAGAATGAGCTTCTAAGGACCAGTGAGCAAAAAAGTGCACGTCCAGAGCCAGAGAAGAGAAAGGAAAATGTAATAAAATAATAATTATAATAATCCTGCCCAATTGAATTTATCACAACCTTTGTGCCAATTTATTTGAGTGTGTGTTTGTGTGTCTGTGTACTAACTTTCTTTAAAGGTGTGTGAAAAGCAGACTCCACCAGATTCAGACTTTCCACAACTTTGTAATAGTCCTTCCCCTTTTGAACAGACAAAAATATGTATAATTTATAGGTGCATTATGGAGATGAGATGTACAAGCAAAGGTAATATTTAATAAAGTTCATCCCAATAATTTCTTAAAATTATGTTCATTCATAAAATTGAGGCCATACAAATTTTTCTTCAGTTTTTTGATGGAGTTATGTAATCGACCAATTGTTCCTGAATTTATTCACTCAGTAGGCAGAAACATATATGTGCTGAATTAGAAGCTGTTAGTTTTTGCCTGTCTTTTATTTTGGTGATGAGATAAATATTAACCTATATCCATATTAATTTTCTTTGTAAAAATTTTATATTTCTAATTATTAGCTCTATTTCTAGGATAAGGAGGTTCATTTGAGAAATCATTTTACCTTTTCTCTACCAATATTAAAACTCATACTTAAACATTTTTTCTATGCTTCTATCAGTGTATCTGACTGAACTATCATTAATCTCAAATGTCATCATTGCAAAATGTCACTATCTTTTTATGCTATGTTTACTAGTGCCTCACGGTCCCTCAGAGAGACAACTGAATTCTCAGTTATTAAATATTTGATAACTAACATGCATGATTAATTTGTGCTATTTGGGTTTCTTACTTGGTTACCATCTTTCATTTTGTAAATGTATCTTTCCCCTTAAGTTGGTTTTCACCAACTTATCATTTCCTTTCATTTCACTGTTTCCAATTGTTCTCCTCATTTTACTTTGAGGATATATGAAGATAAAGCATAATCTGACTTAAAAATTTCTCATCTAATTTTTCCTCATTTCCTTGCTTTCCTTTTACAGGAAACAGGAAGTCCTATTACGTTGCCCAGAAAACCTTTTCTTTGCAACAAGAAAGTACCATAGCTGGCAATGTCACCAGGAGGATACTCCTAGAAGAAAAGTAATTCAACTTACTCCTTTCAATGGACTCCAGGAGGAAAGGAAGAGGTAGGTTGCCTCAGGTCAAGGAGACTATTTGCAGTTGAATACTTGAAACAGTTTGTATATTTTGTTGAGACAAAATATAGAATAGCAGTCCAGAGCTTAGCATCTTAAGAGCTGACAACAGGAAAAGACAACTGTTGGAGGTAGAGTAAGAGAGGAGATAAAATAGAATTTGCAAAAATATTTATGGGTCTTTCAAAAAATAGAACTCAGATTTTGAAAACCACATATTCAAATGCATATTCATTAAAAAGACAGGACATAAACATAATTAGCCAGCCTTACCCAATTTCTCCCTTCTCACTTTCCCAGTTTGTTCCATCCTTACATAACTGTGGTGTCCTAGACCAAATCACTAACAAAATGTTTTTATTGCTTGTGTACCTTTCAAATAGGGATGGAAAATAAATCTTATTTTACATGCACACTCAATTGATGACCATTAACTGCCTGCAGAATTCCATCAGCAAATCTAGAGGCCATGTGTGGGTTCACTGACAAAGGAAAGGTGTTTGTTGTGAATTGGTAAGAAAAGGGGGCACATCACCTGCACCTATATTTACACTGTAGGTAACAAGCTTAACACAAAATTTAATTCACTATTTTGTTGGTGAGTCATATTAATATTTAGAAATTTGCTTTAAATTATTTAATAAATGGCTGGAAAAATACAATATTAAATGGGAGGGTGATGCACTTTACATAATATAGTATAGAAAATTATTTTGTACTTAATACAAAAGATAAGAAAATGTATTGTATATAAATAAAATTAAATATGTTTAAAGGTTAACTATATTATTATATGAATGTCTAGAACTTAATTAAAGAAAACTACTTTTAGGTATGTGTTACTAGAACTTAACATAGACTCTATGAAATATCTTATTGTGGTTAAACATACAATTGCATACATATATGTGTGTGTATATACATATATATATATATATATATATATATAAAATTTGTAGGTATGCACAGTATATGTAGAGTACAATAGTTATCTAGAACTCTTTACGAACATTTTTAAAAAAATTTAATTGCCCCAGTTTTTTTTCTGTTTCTTTTCCTTTTCATTCTTTCCTTCCTTCCTTCCTTCCTTCCTTCCTTTTTTCTTTCTTTCTTTTTTTCTTTTTCTTTCTTTTTTTCTTCTTATTTTTAGAGAGAGAGAGAGAGAGAGAAAGGGAGGAGCAAGAGGAGAGGGAGAGAGAGTCCTAAACAGAATTCACACGCAGTGAAGAGCCTCAGGCAGAGCTCAATCTCACAACTGTGACATCATGACCTGAGCTGAAAATAAAAGGTGGACGCCTAACTGACCCAGGCCCCCAGGCCCCGGTTCTATAAGAATAAGTTTTATTCTTATATTTAAAAAGAATATTTCTTATGAAAAGACAATGTTAAATAGTTTGGTAAGTTGTTTCTATGTTGTAAATTTTAAGATTTTATGTTTCTAATGTTGCCCGAGAAATTGAACAACATACGCTTTACAATGACTCATTTATGAAATACCTGATTTGATACATCACATGGAAGGAGGCCAGTGTTTCAATACAGAGAACAATCAATTCTAAACATAGCTCACTGAGATTTCTATATTGAAAAGCCACTGTTGTCCTTCAGCAAACCACTGAAATGAATTTGGTGGCTGGGAAAACTGCCAGACAAACAGAAACACAAACCAAACTTCTTAGACCATAGAATTACAACAGGAAAATAAGCATAATTACCACTCTTCATATCCTGATACTGCTGGCCACTTCAACTCTACCCTAAATCATTTGCTTTTGAAGAATCTGCGTTTCTAGAGCGACAAACTAGGCTGAATATGGGTGTTAGCACTATTAACTGCAAAACAAATATCTTTCTCTACATTACATTTGTAGTTACATAAAACTAATAATATCCCTTGTGTTATCAAAATGTGTCCACATTTGTCACAGTAAACATGTATACATATTCCAAATTAATAATACAATTAAAAATCAGCAGTTTACTTGGTAAAAATCTGAAGATATTGAAATTAAAATCATAATAATGTTGAAGAAGTTACTCTAGACCAATAGTTTTAACATGGGTATAAACATAAAAATATAATTTAAAAAAGTATAATATCAATGCTGGTAACAAGGATAAAAAGATCATTTGTTAACCTTAAAAGGACATACTTCACTGGAAGAAAATTATTAAAATTTATTAAATAATTTGCAAATTTTGAGGTCATATAATAAGTAAATAATCAATAGCTTTGATATAAAATAAAAACACTTAAAATAAATTTCAAAGTTGGCCCATTTAAATTAAGTGTCTCTCTGCTGACTCTATGTATACATACGTGATTTGCAATAAGTATGAAACAGACCAGATCTACATGAAAAATAAAAGCCATTGTTAAAAAATCTTAATGAAGATTTGAATAAAGGGACATATGATGAATCAGACTATTTAACTGTATATAAATGTTAATTATTATAATAATATTCATGTAGTATTTGGTCAAAATCAATCATATTTCTCAACATTTTTAGAATATTTATATATTTGTGTATAATAATTTAAAATTTTAAGTTGTGTGAAAATTATGTGTATATATGTAATACATAATATAAAATATGAAGCAAAAGTTTAAAATGTTATGTGCTAAAAGGCAGGATTTATTTTATAAAACTAGATTTTATATGGTTTTCATTTTAATTATTCACTTTTTGCTTACTATTATTACTTAAATTTAAAATCATACTCTCTCTTTCTTTAGAATTTTCTAGTTAGAAAAAAATAATTACAGAAACACTTCAAAATGTTAGACATATACACAAGGTTAATACAAAAGATTAAACTCAGTGTAGGTTTGTGTATTCTGAACCTCAAAAATAAAAACAATGGTACTTTAATTCATTGAGGGCATTCAGATTTGCTGAATCAGGGAATTACAAATTAAAATAAGAAAAACGTTCTACTTGGTCAAAAAAAGGTAAAAGTAAATCTATCATCAAAGCAATTATATGGTATTTTCCTATGAAGTTTTCAATATTCACCAGTGCTAAGTACCCTTCTATGTATATTGTAGTGATTTATATTTTATTATGGATATTCAGTGTCTCTTTTTTTCCCATAGTTTTATCCCTTTTTTTTATATTGGAATAATTTTGCATCTTTGTTGTGACAAATGTATTACAAAAAGTCATAAAAGCTTTCATAGTTATTTCATTATTGAAGTTCCTAGGGTCTCTTAAATAGTGTTTCATTTCACATTGATATTACATACTTTGATTCCATCTTTCTTCAACCTCATGTTCTACAAATAATTCTGTTAATGTTTTTGATCAAAAACACTATATTTGTAGAAAAACAAAGTACTTCTCTCCTAGTATCCTCTACAAACATTCAGGTTTTCTTATTGATTAGGTGTAACAAAATTTATAAGATAAAATTCAAGGAAAATCATCTTTGAAAATCTCTATTACACATCCCTTAGAATATTGTTGACTATCTGGAAATCATGCATGTCTTTATAAGAGTGGAAATAATTGAGATTACTGTATTGTCTGTTATTGCTACAATAACAAACTTTGTAAAGTATTAAGGATTATTACCTCATTTAATTTAAATAATGAGAGTATGAGGTATTTTCCCAAAGTTTCCCAAATTATGTAGTTAAGAAAACAAGTTTAGTCTGATTACATGACTGTGGTACCATCACAAAAATATAAAGGGTAGAGTTGTGACTCAGACCCAAGAAATTTCTAATTGAATCCCCCCCTTTTTTGAGAGAGGGAAAGAGAGAGAGAGAAACCATGTAGGGGAGGGACAGAGACAGAGAGAGAGGGACAGAAAGAGAATCCCAAGGAGGCTCTACCCTTACAGGACAGAGCTCAACCTGGGGCTCAAACTCAAGAACCCATGAGATCATGACCTGAGCTGAAATCAAGAGTTGGAGGCTTAACTAACTAAGCCACTGAGGTGCCCCCCCCCCCGCTCCAACTTGTTAATGATAGAATCCTTCCAAAATATTTGCTTAAGAAAAGCACTTTTTTTATTATTCCCAAACACAATTGCTTTTGACTCTCAGTGGACTATTGGTTGTGATATTTCATTTTGCAAGAAATAAAGGAAGTGATGTTAAGAAAGGGATTGTACCTTCACACAGTGCTTGCCTCATACTACATCTTTTAATGTTTCCAATAACCCCTGAGTTGTGGCAATATCTTCTCTCTCTCTTTTTAAGATTTTATTTTTTTAAAATAATATGTGCAGCCTCACATGGGATTCAAACTTACAACCCTGAGATCAAGAGTCACACCCTCTACCAACTGAGCCAGTTAAGCACTCAGAGATGAGGCACTATCCTCCCTGAATACATAAAACTTCCTTCAAGTGAGGTAGTTTGTTTGAAATCATAATATTGCAAAATAAATAAATACATAAATAAATAAAACCAAAAAACAAAACAAAATGAAACAAAACAAAAACACAAGGATTCTAATCCAAGCCTAAACATCTAAATGGATGTGTATTTCCCTTACAGCACTGCTCTGCATAGCAAGCTTGACCACAAGGCTCTTTACTTTGAGCTCTGCAGTGATTGTTTATGTTCCCAAGAGTCTCAGAAATTATCTCAAAATCTATATCCTAGTTTTACGCTAATTACAGTATCTATTTTGCTCTTTATAGTATGTCCTTAGAACATCATGTCACTTAAGTTGTATTGACTTAATACATTTATTGAATGAAAATTTCTAGCCCAGAGATAGTTCTTACTAAGCCAATAGCTGGCTTTCCTAAAGGAAGTGTATGTATAAATTCCTGACTACGCTAGATCTGTATGGGCAAATCTTCACATCCTTGAATGAATCTAGGGTACACATTCTCTTAAATCATTATTTTTAAAGTGGTTTAAATAATCAAGCCATTAAATGATTTAGTTATCATTTCCTTTCTCAAATGTCTTTTTTTTTTTTAAACTGGAAAACCTCAATCTGGTTCAGATACTCAAAGTATTAATTCTAGGTAGCATGCTCCTTTAAAAGCAAGAACAGATTTTATAAAGCATTCAGTTGTATGATGGCACAAATAGGAAATGTCTCTGATCAAAATTAATTCAGTTGCATAACAGCCAATTTGTATCCCGGACAATAAATAACTGCTGACACTAAGTTTGGATGGGACATAATTTATCAGATAAAAACTAGAGGTCATGATGCATGTAAGACAGCTATTTGCAGTGCTGAATTTGGTTGCAAAATAATTTAACTAGGGCTTTTGAAGCAATTAATTCATTAAAGCCTGCCATTTTTCAGCCAAAACAAGACATTTTTCTTCCCTTCAAATAAGAAACAGACTATGTCCAACCTATTAGATTCTCAAAGTATTTTACAGATTCATAGTTTAAAATTTTAGTGAGACAGATACAAACTAATCATGTCAAACACATCCTTACAAAGGTCTTTTAAAATTTAAATTAGACTCAAATACATAAGATGGGCAAATATTCCTATAGACACTATGGATAACAAAGAAAAACTTGATAATCTGGAGGCCTAGGTAAATGTGTCCTTCTGTGTGGCTCAATTTTGGGAAAGTAAAATGTTAACATAAAATAAAATATATCCTTATTTTAACAATGTAGGCATATTTCTTCAGCATAGAATATTTGATATATTAATCATTTCTTAATGACCAATGTCTACAGTGTTATTATGTTATTGTATTTCTTAGGAGGTCCACTTGTAAATATAGACTGTGTTCATAGGTCTCAAACACTATAACATTATTCTATTGTCTTTAAAATTTTTAGTTTTAAAACTCAGTAATTGCAAACAAATTTCCTGTCACATGCTTTCCCCTATAAAATTAAATAATAATAGTAATAATCAAAGAGCAATTAAATATTTGACATTTACTTTGAGTTATAAAGATAAATTACTTAGAGAAATGGCTATTGGATCAATTATTTCTAAAATCTTGTCTTTCAAGAGACAGTTTCTTCTTACTATAGAAATTAAAAAGTGTGGGAAGCTGCAAAGATTCAGCTACTCTGCCATTTACTAGCCGGTAATGTCACTCCCCTGGGAAGTTACAAAAATAGGCAGGGGAGCGCCACTCCCTGTCAGGAGAAGCCAGAAAAACAAAGATCAATCACCTACAGGCAAGGTGGTATCGGCCCTTCACGTGCTGGGCTAAAAACTTTAGTTTGTTTCTTTCTTTACCCTAGCTTTGACCCTGTTTCCTAGCAACCAACCCTGTCAGTTTCTCGCCCTAAACCCTATATAGGTGTGGGTTTTTTTCTCTTGGAGAGAAATAACGGAGGCTTGATCAGAAAACGCTTGTCTTGCCTCACTCTCTGTGTGCCCCTTCCTGCCCTACTCTCTCTCCCTCCCTCAGGAACGAACCTGCAATGATTTACCAGTGGATTTACCGCCCAGCCGGCCTGGGGCAGGACCAGACAAAAAAGTACTTAGTGATTTAGTTATTAATCTTAGTAGTGCGGTATAACCGTGAATTACACAGGCCAGGGTCCTCTTGTTAGGGAACTTTTAACCAGAAAAAGAAGCACACAGATTACGTAGAGTGATAAACTAAACATGTGCTAGGAAGGGACTAAAGAGAGAAACATGGCAGTGACCCATGTAGTTAAAAGCGTAGTTATTTTTCAATGAGTCATCAAGTCTGATGTATCTGAGGAGGTAAAAATTGAAGTGAAATTCAAGACATGAGTTTAGCTAACTCTCTCTCTCTTCACACACACACACACACACACACACACACACACACACACACACAAGAGAAAATAATTCATGTAAAGAAAAGAGTAATTCCAAAGATTCAGAAGAGAGAAATAATTTGTGGGATTCAAGGGAAATAAAGGAAGACAGTGTGGCCAGAGGAAAATATAGCAGGAGGTTAGTGATGGATATGGAACAAGGAGGGTGGAAAGGAGCCCAGTTAGGGCTGTGTGGACCAGAATGTCCTTTTTTACTGATGATTTCTTTTTTATTTTTTAAACTTATTTACTGAGGGAAAGAGAGAGAGAGAGTCCCAAAGAGGCTTGACACTGTCAGTGAGTGAGGAATCTAATGAGGGGCTTAAACTCTCCAACTGTGAGAGCATGACCTGAGCTGAAATCTAGAGTCTGATGCTTAACTGACTGAGCCACCCAGGCGCCTCTGTCCTGGTTTCTTTTGCAGGTTAACTGTGAAAGAGAACATGAATGGAAGATGCCTTCATGTTGGGAAGAACTGATGCCCAGAACTAAAAAAATTCTCATGTCAAGATATAAAGGTCATAGTCGTACACACACACTCCCAGCAACATATACACTACCAGAAGACCAGTGTCCCAAGCTCTAATTAATGCATGACCCTAAACATAATAAGATGCTATATAATTTGTATCTTTTTTTTAAATTAATGTTTTTTTTAATTTATTTTTGAGAGATATAGAGAGCATAAGCAGGGGAGGGTCAGAGAGAGAGGGGGACACAGAATCAGAAACAGGCTCCAGACTCTGAGCTGTCAGCACAGAGACTGACGCGAGGCTCAAACTCAGGAACCCCGAGATATGATCTGAGCAGAAATCAGACACTTAACTGACTGAGCCACCCAGGCATTCCCAAAATGCCAAGTTATGAATAGCTAATGGGGTGGTATTTTAGTTAAGGTACATTTTGTTGAGGACAGGAATTTGAAAAACTGTACGTTGTTGTGGTAAATAAGTTTAGGAATTCCCTAAACTTGTACCAATGACTTTACCAAGGGTTAAGACTAAAGCGTCCAGAATAGGTAGACAGGGAGATAGACCACCACCACAGGGTGAAATTGCCCAGAGCTAATTAGCAAAAGAAAGGTGCCTTGTTAACCTTAAGGTAGCATTCTCTATCTGTCTTATCCCCTAGGCAAGTTAAGATAAACAGACCTGGCACCTGGTGCCTGCTATAAACAGCCATCTGCTCAATGCCAGGATTTGGTTTTATATTGAACCAAACCCTTAACAAGGCATATCTTCGAACCCCCCTTTTCTCTTACACACATGAATTAAGATCACTATTTCGTTGTCTCTTTCTGCATGTCCATCACATTTGTAAGCCTTCTGATTCTAATAAAAATGGAGCAAGGATCCTTACTCAGGGCTCTTGTCTACCCCTGGACATTAGCCTCTCTCTTATTTAATTCTGCTTCTGCTCTCATGCTGGACAAGAGAGAACTCAAGACTCAAACTGTGTGACACACTGTATCAGTATAGTAGATTTATTATTTCATATAGCATATGAAAATAAAATTACCTTACTAAACTTAAGAATGTACATTTACAAAGTAATAAAAACAATGAAAGCAAAAGATATATTGAAGGTATTTTTGTAACTCTAGTTTCAAATAACAAAGTTTTATTCCACAAGATCTATAGCAGTTACTAATGAAGTGAGTTGTATGCAAAACAAAATTTTAAATGCAGCTGTTTAAGCATAATGATTACTTCTTCTCAGATAAAATTAGTCCAAACGATGTAGTCCAGTATTAGAATAATAGTCTCAGTGCTATTATTTCTTTCATAATAAAATAAAACTTATGGCAATAAAAAATAATAATTGACAGTTTGATTAGAGAATCAATTGTACAGAGAAGTGAACAACACTTTTTACACTAATTGATTTTTAATGGCATCTTCTGAAGTGACCTTAATATTCATAAAATATTTAAAAATATATATGTTAAAGGGTGCCTCGGTGGCTTAGTCGATTAAGTGGCCCATGTCAGCTTAGATCATGATTTCACTGCCGTTAAGTTCGAGCCCTGCGTCAGGCTCTATGCTGACAGCTCAGAGCCTGGAGCCCACTTCAGATTCTGTGCCACTCTCTCTCTGCTCCTTCCCCACCTATTCTCTGTCTCTGTCTCTCTCTCAAAAATAAACTTTTATAAATTAAAAAAAATAAAAAAATATATGTTAACAAATAAAATCTTAGAAAATATGAGAAAACAAGCTTATTTTTTACCACTTAGAGATAAATGGCCCATTTAGTCATGGTGCAGCATAATTCATGCTTAAACCTTTTTTTATTGAGACATAATTAATATCATATTTAAACCTTTTATATCTACCAGTTTAAAATAAAATATGTATAAATAAATTATTGTCCCATTATTGAATTATAATGATACACCAACTAGCCAACCCATTTATGATGTTTTAAAATTTTCTAGGGTGCCTGGGTGGCTCAGTCGGTTAAGTCTCCGGCTTCGGCTCAGGTCAGATCTCACGTCCGTGGGTTCGAGCCCCGCGTCAGGCTCTGTGCTGACAGTTAGCTCAGAGCTTGGAACCTGCTTCTGGTTCTGTGTCTCCCTCTCTCTCTGACCCTCCCCCTCTCGTACTCTGTCTCTCTCTGTATCAAAAATAAAAATAAAACATTAAAAAAATAAAAAAATAAAATAAAAATTTCTATTAATACACATCCCATATATTTAGGAAGATCTGTGCAGTTCTCTCAATTATCTTTGTGAAAAGCAAACAAACCATAAAATATGAGTGTTGTTTAAAATATAAATATATTATAGATGAGTACAGTACAAATGCAGTTGTCTTGATTGTAGTGAGAGAATTCCTTTTGTTAGAATGTGGCGTATTAAATAGCTTACAGAATTAAACAATAAGAAAAATTAATATAAGTACCAACTGGTATTAAAGAACAAGAAAGAGACAATATGAGCAAACATTAAGTTTTTGAATAGAAATACACAGCTATTATTTGGAAAAGTATGTTTGATAGATTATGTATACCTGCAAATGGCACCAGATCTGCAATTTTGGAACGTTGGTGTTAGAAAGATTCATAAAGTGATGGAAATCAAAATGGCTGAGGTAATTTTAAGCAGAAAGAAATGTATTTCAATTTTTATCTACTTGTAACATACGGTTTTAAGACCATAAAAACTACTTGCCAGGTATGTTTCCTTTCTCAGGATGGACTTAATATATAAATATTTCATCCCTTAACTTTTTCTCTTTCATTTGTATTAGGTGAATGCACATCTTAAACTCATTTTCTATGTTATTTTAATAATATTCTATCAGGACTTATTTTCCTTCCTTTCCTGGCATATTTTCACTGCCTTGCACCTTCCCAGAGAATATCAAGTCAATGCTCTGAAGGTACGTCCTTTTGTCTCCTTCCAGAGCCGGGTCTCTCCTTTCATCTTAGAATTCCTTCATCTACCATAAAATGGAGTGAAAAGACTGTACTCTCACTTTAAATACAAAACTATTACTTTCCTTTAGGAACTCCTGCCTCCCTTATTTCTTGATCCTTTTAGGTATACTTATGATAGGTTTCTTAACATTTTTTTTTTACTTTTTTCAGCCTCCTTTATGATTGAAGGTGGTGGTGAGCACTTTTGTATATTCCCTGTCTGCAGAGGCCTTCTTATCTGATTGTAAAAATTGGTCTTTTTATTGTGCTGAGGAAATTTATTGTCTATGCCACATTTAAAAGAGCAGTGATGATAATTTTGGTTTAAGGATACTGACAGTTATAAAATTTGAGTGAATTTTTTAAATATTTTCTTATTCTGCATCTTTTCCTTTAGTGAAAACAATAAAAATTTTTTCTATATTTTATACCACTCTCAATTCTTTACTGTTTTTCCTCCTCTGTTTATTTTCCCATTTCTTAAATTTTAGGAGGCCAAAGGCAAACATATAATTAAGTGTACTTATTGTACAAGATAGCACGAATAACAACATGTTGAATATTCACTATAGTGCCGCAGTGAAACAACAAAACCACTACCATCAATTCAAGATTTATCTGCATCTAAATATTTACTTGATGGAACATATTTAAGTAAATAGTCATCCATTTAACCTATACATAAGTGGAAGCAAGGTAATTTTAAATTATAACAAAATTATGTTAATAATATATAATATATATATGCTTTTCAATAGTTTATATACTAAGCAGAGAGAGAGAGAGGGAGGGAGGAATGAGGGAGGGAGAGAGGAGAGTACACACAAGCAGGGAAGGGCAGAGAAAAAGAGAGACAAAGAATCACGTGCAGGCTCCACATCATTCCCACAGAGCCCGATTTTGGGTCAGAACTCACCAATGAACCATGAGATCATGTATTGCTCCAAGATCAAGAGTCTGAGGCTTATCTATACCACACAGGCACCTTCCCAATGGAAACCCTTTTAAAAATAAGTTTAATTACATATCAAATAATTTTTAAGACAGTTCAATTACATAATTTAATTCAGCACTATGTTTCCAAAATATCCCTTTACTATTTTATTTTCTAAGTTGCTGATAGGAAAGAGACAAAGAATGAACCACATGATGTTTTACTTCAATTTTCTTGTATAATCTACAAACCAGACATGGTTGAGTCTTTAATTCACTAAATAGTATCAATGAAGTTTCATTTGGGGCAATTACTTACACTTACTATACTTTAATTTCTTAACCTATGAAATGGGAAAATCCATAAAAAATCCTACATTCAGCTGAAATGCAGATTAGCTGAGCCAATCGTGTTGGAGGAGCTCAATAAGTGATAATTATTACAATTTTTCTTTTTGCAGGGTAGGTATATCTATCAAACTTAAAAACCTTAAATTATCTAAAATGCTTAGAAAAATGCCTGGCACATAGTAAGTAGCCAGTTTAAGTCAGTTATTTATTAGTGGAAGTAGTAATAGTATTTATTTCAGAACACTGGAATTGTTTTGTGTGAATCACTTATTAAAGAAGGGCCTACAGGGAAGAAACCTGTATGGGCATAAGGACAACCCGAATGGAAGGGGAAGAAGTTAAGGCAGTGTTTTGGTCTCACCCCATATCATGAAAGCTGTGGAACATAAAGTAAACTACAGAATTTATCCTGATTTGCCCTCCACAAAGGAAGTTTAGTTTTTGTTGCCTGAATCTATCTCCTATTAGCTAATAACCATCTTATCAGGGAAAAAGACGAACCAGTAGAAGGTAAAATTTACAGACAACTTATGGAAGTGCCTTGAATTACCCAAGAGCAAGGCTTCTAGGAAAGTGTTAGCTGTTAGAAGCAAACCCATAACATTTAAGGGAAGTGCTCACTTAACTGATAAATGGAACCCAGGGGAACTGGGCTAGGAACCAAGAGAATTTAGTATGGGGGATTTTTTATTTTTATTTGTCTCTCTCTTCCATAAATCTGTTAACTTCTATGTAAGTCTTTCTAGGTCTTTTTATTTTATTTTAATTTATTATGCCATTAATTAACAATGCCAAATATATTGTATTTTCTTACCATGTTAAACTGAAGAAAATAAGAGCAGGACATATAAATAAATACTATCACTGAGTAATGAGATAAAGGAAGATAAGAGATTGCGTCCAAAAGCTTAGGGCAGAGACTGTTATTTTATAATTCAAGAAGATATGGATGGTGTTCAGAGAATATGTGACCTCTGGGAATTATATAAATGTCTAATCCTGGACATGAATGCATATTTTTCTAGAAATAGAACTATATTCTATTTTCTAAATAGTTTTGTAACAGAAAATATTGGAGAATCCCTGATGTAGAGTTTGAACACGGTATGGTTATATTATCATGGCACCATCCATGGGGAAGTCCTGCACCCTCCACCTGGCTTAATTGTGAGTACTTACTTATCTATAAGAGCAAAGGGATAGAATTGAACTGATTGCAAAATAACTTGATTGGAAGACTTCTAGCACCTTATTTTAACCGCTTACCCCTGAAATTTTAATTAAGCAGCACTATAATATAGCAGCTCTGAATTTAATGTTGATTTCTCCTGGTTGCACATCACTTATTCATGATTTCAGTATTATGCTTTGCACTGAACTCTTATGTTTTGGCTGTGCGGTTACCCAGGATGTTTTATTTAGATGGTAGAAGGATTAGACTGTAAAAAGAGAGGAAAACCACCATCATTTGAATTTTCCTCAATTTTTTTTCTAAAGTTACTAGTTATTTCTAATTGTAATTCATTTATTTATAATACTGAAGATGTTTTTCCATTTGAAAAGATAGAATAATATTATACAGTATAGGAAGGAGTAAAGAGGAAGTATCTGTGTCTCCTGCTTCATCTCCACAAAGGTAAACAGTAGTAATTCTTCTCCTAGGCTTCTTATAAAATTTAAAGAAGTTAATAACTCTAAACTGATTCCAAACAGCCTAGCACACAGGAGTACTCAACAGTTATTAGCTATTTATCACATACAGATTTTCAAAGAATGCTATTATGATGATCCTATTTAAAGAAACATAATTTACTGAAAACAGCAGATTGAGGATGGAAGATTATCTAAACTACCACTTTTATTTGTGGAATTGCTTACAAAAACTTGGAGATGAGGGAATATCATCAATGTGGTTTTCTTCATTTATCCACTCAGAGTAAAGATGTCTTTCTGAAAGATGTTCATTAGCATCATGGTCCCCATTTGATTATCAGCAGCAAGAATTAACAATTGCCTAAATAGTGATATGTAACACTAGAGCAGTCCATCATTACTAATGATAATATAATTTATTATAAATAGTGATTTTAGATTTGGATTCTAATTAGAAAGGTGCTTGGTCATCTTCCAACAATTAGAATTAAATAGTCTGAAAATTAAACAATTGTGTTCTTCAAATGATATCTGAATAATTTGATTGTAATTGTGTTTATCACTTGTGAAAGGCAATCAAGTGCTTTTCTAATAGAATTTAGACTTATCCTGGGTTCATTCACTTGGAATACTTAAAATATCACAAAAAAATTTAAAAAAAGGTGAAACATATATGACTCAGGAAGAAAACTGGCTTACTCTGAAAAAAGAAGAAGAAAGGAAGGAAGGAAGGAAGGAAGGAAGGAAGGAAGGAAGGAAGAAAGAGAAAGAAAGAAACCATATGTTTTTTACTTAATAAAAAATAAAGAAGATGAAAGTGTTTAGAGGAATATAGATTTCAAATATGACCTCAGAATTGGTTTAGGAAAAGACTGTTTATAGAATCAGGGATGATTATTTTATTTTCGTTAAATCAATTGAGTATTAAAAGCACATTGTTCTTGATTACTGCTGTGTAATGTAATTAAAATGTGCAAATCTACCTAACTATAGAGATAATTTCAGTCTCCATAGCTACATTTGTTTTAATGTTGCTCTTTCTGTTAAAAACATAAGCACATCTAGTTGGAGTTTTTAAAAGCAGGAAGTCCCTTTATGTTCCAATTTTTTCCAAATACCTGAATATATTTTTCTGAGCTTGCTTTCTCATGATGGTCCATGGCTATGTTCTGAACTTTATTATTGTTGGCTATTGATCTATATATCTTTATAAATTTAATAGCCCTATATACCTCTCATTTTTTAAAGTTTAAGGTCCTTTGTAAAACTTTATACTTGCCACTTTTCCTGCTATTATTATTCTGTACTAATCTCAGACAAGATCGCTCTTTCCTTGATTTTTGAAGGGAGTGACCCAGATGAGATGGGTTATTTGGGAAACAACTCTTCCCTTAAGATTAGTTACACTGCCATATCAAGACAGATGTGCAGCAACCTATTTCCTTTAGGGCTGGTGAGTTGAATGACTCCTATGGGCACCATTCACATTGTACTCTGCAGTTGTGCTCTGAGAAAGCTTTCACACAGAACACAATGAAAATGATGCTCACGGAGGTTTTATAAGACGTAAATCGATCCAACTTTATTTACTCTTATCATAATTCCTAAATATCAACACATATGATAATGCTGTAATTTTTCTAATCATTGTGCTGAAAAGACAATGTAAAATATGCAGTATAGTCAGGATGAGTATGCAAAAGGATTCATTAAAAACAAAACTAGGGGCGCCTAGGTAGGTCAGTTGGTTGGATGTCCATCTTCGGCTCAGGTCATGATCTACCGGTTATTGAGTTGGGGCCCTATGTCAGGCTCTGTGCTGACAGCCCTGAGCCTGGAGCGTGCTTTGAATTCTATGTCTCCCTCTCCCTCTCTGCCCTTCCTCCACTCATGCTTCCTCTCTCTCTCACTAAAATACCAAATAAAAAAAAACCTAAAAAAAAAACCCAAATCTATATTTGGATTTATATTTACATTTAAATCTGAATCTACATTTTACAAGTCCTAGAATATTAAAAGCAAAAAGGTACATTTTTCTTTTATTGCCATGGTTTTCTTGAGTTCATATAATTTTGCTCATCTCAAATTTCATATTATAAATATTTTTATTAATGTAATTATTTGTAGGGGCACCTTGGTGGCCTAGTTGGTAAAGAGTTTGACTTCAGCTCAGGTCATGATCTCTCGCGGTTTGTGGGTTGGTTGAACTCTGTGCTGACAGCTCGGGGCATGGAGCCTGCTTCAGAGTCTCTCTCTCGCTCTCTCTCTCTCTCTCTCTCTCTCTCTGCTCCTCCCCCACTCACACTCTGTTTCTCTCTCTCAAAAGTAAATAAACATTAAAAAATAATTATTTGTAAATCACACAGTTTCTTGCCCTTGTTATGTATTCTATAACTTTAGTTTTTATAGTCTATTAAAAAACCTCTTCAGTTTTAAATTTCACTAAGAAAGCAAGAATAAACTTGAATTCTGCCTTTAACACAAAGCAATTAGTAGAGCACTGGATACAATCTCCTCAGTATAATAGAACCAAAACCTCCCTTTTCAAAAAAATAAAGAATTACCAGCCCCCCTGAGGACCCAGAATGAACCTTGGCTTGGTGATTGGCAACCATCTCTGTGAGAGCAGGCAGAATACAGCATGAGTCTGAAAGGCGTAGTCCCTAGATGCCAAGATGGTTTCAGCTGCCCTTGAACCCAACCTGGGAAAATGGAAATGGAGGGGAAATCTTGAGATGGCAGGAACAGCCAGAAGAGGGAGTCAGAACTTTGAATTGACTAAAGATTTATTAAATGAGACTCTTAAAAATCAGTACTGAGTTAAACCTCAAGCTTAACCCATAGTAATAAGTAGGCCTTAGAGCCCCAAACCAAGAAAAGATCAGTGATAGACAAAAAGAAATGTAGGTTCCATTGTACATATAATTTTTAGTGCACATCTAATTCGCATCATTCTATATATGTACCAGTCACAGAAGATTTTACAGCTTTGTGGCAGATCAAACTAACTACAAACATTTGGTACACAGATATTTGTAAACAGGTGCAACATGCCATGTAATGTTCTAGTTAGTGAGGATGAACTGAATAGAAATCAGTATTATTCTGGGTGTCATGAAAATTGAATCTTACTGGGAAGTGATAGATATTAATAAAAGAATCAATAATAAATTCAAAATTAAAACATAATTTTCTTTTTAAAAACTGGGAAAGGAAGCAAAGAATTTAATGTTTTTAATTAAAGGGTATGCTTTGAACTTGGAAGGATTGCTGGGGTAGACATAAAAACTGACCTGTGACTTGTGACCTGAGCCCTGACGAGCAGGATGGAGCTATTTTATGTGGTTTGGAGCGAAGAAAAATCTACTATTTACATTCCTACCTAGTAGAAAATTTAGAAAATCCTAAGGAGAAAAAACAGTTTCCAAATTTCTTGTTTATATCTTTTGAGTATTAAGATTCTGCTTTTCTCCTTTAACATTACGTTCTTGAGGGAAACATCTATAATCTAGTTTGAATTGGGAAAGAAAGGGTGAAGAAAGAAAAATTAAAACTTTCGCTCTTCAAGATGCAATCTTAAAATTGAAAAGGCAAGCCCTAAACTGGAAAAATTGATTGCTGAAACATAAATCTCAAAAAGTCTTGTATACAAAATAAATACTAAAAAAAATCTCAAAATTAATTTAAGATTCATTTTTAAAATGGAAAAAAAATTAGGGTATTTAACAAAAAATATATAAATATATAAATAACTGGCAAATAACTATTTTAAAAATGCTCAATCTCATTATTATTTATTTTTTTTGAGAGACAGAGAGAGACAGCATGAGCAGAGGAGGGTCAGAGGGAGAGGGAGACACAGAATCTGAAGCAGGCTCCAAGCTCTGAGCTAGCTGTCAGCACAGAGCCCGACGGGGGGCTCGAACCCACCAACCGTGAGATCTGACCTGAGCGAAGCCCGACGCTTAACCGACTGAGCCACCCAGGTTCCCCTCAATATCATTAGTTATTAAGGAAATTACAAATTAAAAGCATAATAAGATGCCACCTCACAACTATTAGAGAAGCGAAAATTAGAACCTGATGATACAAAATAAGAATATGAAACTGCAAATTTTCATATATTGGCGTTAGGAATTCAGAATGGCACAGGCATTTTGGCACTTTGGAAATTAGTGTTTCAGTTAACTTTCCCTTTATAAAGATAAATATCATACAACACAAAAATCCCTCATCCCACACATGGACATTTAACTGAATCAATTAACTACTCACTATATTTATAATAATCTATATGATTCCTCATTAATAAATTCTATTAATGTCTGAAATTGTATTGTATGAATTTATCCTTATATTTGTATGAAATTCAATAATGTTATAAAATGTATAAGTTTAAATGGAAACAATTTTACAAATGGATGACTTTTTTATTTATACAACAATCTATAAATTGTTTAAAGAAAATTATATTTCAGTATTTTTAAATATTGAAATATAGTTGAAAAAGCTAAACATAAATAGTTCCTGGGCAATAATCTATTAATGCTTGTTCACTCTTCCTATATGTATGTAATATAACTCTTTCTACATAATTAGTTTTCTTATCCCTGATACTTTATACCCAGTTATAACTGTAAAGTATCTCTTATACTTTAATTATTCTCTAGACTGATGTACAGATAAAATAATGCCTGTCACTTAGATTATTATTTTTTATTAAAATATACTGGATTTTAGAAATATTGTTATCATCCTTAATGATAGCAGTTACTTATTTTGTTTGCTTTTTAACCTAAAAATATGAAAATTATATATAAAATGAAATACAAAAAACTCCTACAAATAAAGACTTCTACAAATCCCATAATATGTTATAAAAATGTTCTCCAAGACTTAATACCTTTCATGAAGGGTAACAGCCTTTTTTATTAGAACATAACAATTACAGGTGTTTTCAGAATTTTGGAAATCATGATATATTACAAATCATGGTATTTGAGAATTCTATATATAAATTAAAATATGCCACTAAATAGTTTGTTTATTGTGTGTGTGTGTGTTTACATGTGTCATGATCTGATATAATAATACAAGTGAAATAGGTAAATATTAGTGACAAGCTAATGGTATTTTAAAAATTCTTCTTTCCTATTTAAATCATTCTTGCTTCAAGCCTAAGGATTTTTTCACTACCATTATGGCTATTTCTAATTTGACTTTTAATTCTGACAACGGCTTGCATTATTTATATATTCAATGTTTCTTGATTATGAAATTAATATATTCAGGTTGTGTAAATTGCATTCATCTTGAAGAATAAAATTAAGGCCATCACAAACAATATTATCCAGAAATAAACACTTTTTGTATCCCGGTGTTTCTTTATCTAGTAAGGATGTATCTATATTTACTTATTCAGTGTCTTCTGGTAGTTTATTCCAACAATATAGGTATATAAATTATGTTACTACTAAGAAATAAATAGTGGAGTGCCTGAGTGGCTCAGTAGGGTGAGCAACCAATTCCTGATGTTGGCTCAGGTCAGGATCTCGCAGTTCAAGGGCTCCAGCCTTGTATTGGCACCAACCCCACATTGGGCTCCACGCTGTCAGCTTGGGATTATGTCTTTCTCCTTCTCTCTCTGCTCCTCCTGCACTCTCTCTTTCAAAAAATAATTAAACTAACTAGCTAACTAATTAAATAAACAAATGGTCTTTATTCATAGATCTGTGATAATTTTCTGAGGAAAAATTTAAGATACTCCATTACTAAGTTGACATAGGAAAATGTAAAATGTTTTGATAATTAGTTACAATTAATCTCTAAAAAGATTACACTGCAGTAATATTTAAAAACACTCATTAGACCATATGCTCTACATCACTTTGTTATCAATTACTTTTACACCAATTTTGAAGGTGAAAACAGTATCATGTTAGTGACTACCCAACATGTTAGATATTTTTTCAACTCTTTTGTAGCCATTTGATTTCTTTGTTTGTTTATCTATCTATCACCCAATTTAAAACTGGATGTGCCTAAGGGCATCTGGGTGTCTCAGTGAGTTAAGCTTCCAACTTAGGCTCAGGTCATGATCTCATGGCTTGTGAGTTGGAGCCCAGCATCAGGCTCTGTGCTGACAGCTCAGAGTATTACTCCTGTTTTGGATTCTGTGTCTCCCTGTCCCAGTTCTCTCTGTCCCACCCCCTCTTGCACCTTCTCTCTCTAGTAAATAAAAATTTTTAAATGTAATAAAATTGAATGTGCCCATCTTTCTTAATAATGTGTAGTAACTACTTAAATATAGATATTCTGGAATGCATGCTCCATATCTAGCTTCATAGTTTTTTCCCCCTTTGTTTGTTAACAAAAAGCAATTAAATATGACTTTCATTGTAGTACTTGTTTTGCTTGTTGGTAGTGTTTGCTTATTTAATACATTCCATCAAGGACAGAAATTACATGCTGGTGTTTGTTTGTTTGTTTGTTTTCCCCCTAGGAAGTGTGTCTTGGGTTTTTCCCTTATTATTTTCGTTACTTTTTTTTTTCCTCTTCTTTTTTTGGTGGTGGGGGTGGTTATGTTTAAATGAAGTTGGTTTTACAACACCAAAGACTTAATCATCC
>NC_043700.1:86757669-86758879 GCF_006229205.1 Suricata suricatta | reverse complement strand
CATCTATCTATCCATCCATCTATCATCATCATCATTTATCTGTCATCTATCATTTATTTTTCAGTCTTATTACTAAATTTTTCAACTTTATTACCTTAGCTTTTGTGTAAATTCCTAATACTTAGACTCAGCTGAACTTAACTCAGCTTTGCCTCCCCACAGCTTTTTGTTGTTATTTGAGATGCAGGAATGCTTCACCTTCCCTGGAATGTTCAAATTCCCTTCTTGGAAAAAGAGAAACTCACTAGCTTCTCCCTACCAAACCTCTTCTCCTCATTTCAGATTGAAATCATTGAAATTTCACATTTCACCATTTTCTCTCATGTCAACTCAGTTTTAGAATCCCCAATAGCTTATTAGAATCATTTCCTCTCATATTTCTTACAATCTATCTAGTAACTCTTTATTCATTCTGACACATTAGAAGGTTAAGAATTTTTCCACAAGGCCTTTCCTGTTTTTATCAAGATTAGTAAAAAGTCTTACACCTAGTACATACATAATTTCTTTCTGTAGGATGATCAAAATAACATACCATCAAGTCTTGGGAGCCAACCAGTAAGCACAGGTGCATTTTGACTAGTGTTCAAATACCAAGTGGACAGATGACTTCTTGGCCTCTACTCAGCAACTACCCAAGTTAATAAAATCAAATATCTCCTGGTGTGGCCTTCTTAACTCAGAAAGGGTTAAATAATCACTCTTTTTTTAGCACCTTACGGACTTTCCTTCCATTTACTAGAAAGTCGTATTTTTTCTGTTTATTTATTTATTTTTTTAACATATGCAATTATTTTCCATCATTTACACTACAGTAGTTACAATTACACTCCAAACAGAAAAGCAAAGTAAAAAATCAAAATCCCAACTTCTATTTCATGTAATTAGACTTATACAGAAATTAGAAGGTTAAGTAACAACTAATCACCTAATTTCACAGCTATCTGAAGTGGCGATCGTTATATAGCAGCTTATCTATGATACATTCAAGATAAATGATACAATTTATTACTTGTTCATAAGCTACAACACAGGCTGCTTACTACCTTTCCTTAAATTCCACCTCTATACTCCAGTATACTTGAGGTCCATGCAAAAAAGTAGCTACCTTTTATGTAGGAAGCGGATGATTAAGTCTTTGGTGTTGTAAAACCAACTTCATTTAAACATAACCACCCCCACCACCAAAAAAAGAAGAGGAAAAAAAAAA
>NC_043700.1:86739757-86757569 GCF_006229205.1 Suricata suricatta | reverse complement strand
GGTGAAGCATTCCTGCATCTCAAATAACAACAAAAAGCTGTGGGGAGGCAAAGCTGAGTTAAGTTCAGCTGAGTCTAAGTATTAGGAATTTACACAAAAGCTAAGGTAATAAAGTTGAAAAATTTAGTAATAAGACTGAAAAATAAATGATAGATGACAGATAAATGATGATGATGATAGATGGATGGATAGATAGATGATAGGTAGATAGATAGATGATAGATAGATAGATAGATGATAGATAGATAGATAGATAGATAGATAGATAATGAAGTCTTACAATGAGGAAGCAATGTTCCATGGAAGTTATATATTTGTGTGAAAATTACCCCCAAAATGAGAAGCAAACATTCTGGAGTGGGGGAACATCATGAAGACTGGTAGCCAGGCCAGCCTTCTATCTGAATAGGTTGGCCATTTAGGCACAAGGGGTACCAATGACCAATGTTAAATATATTTTCCGTATCATGCAAATAAATTTTGTTCTTCATCATTTTATCTCGAGTGACGAGAACAAAATCACTATTCATTTTGATTGACTTTCTTGCAGTGATTTTTATACCTTAAAAATCTCGAGGCACACTTTCCTGCATTTAATCAGTGATGTTTGGTGTGTGCAGTACATTAATATTAGATTTAATAAAAGACTAACTAATAATGACCAAAACCATCCTAGAATTTCCTTTAAAAAAACACAAAGATTTACATTACATGTAATATAATGAAGTGTTGCAAAAAGTTCTGATGCTTATTATAATTATTCTTTCAGAAGAAATAAGAATATTGCTTCCATATATAGCTAGAAAAGATGGATTTTCTCGGTGGTGGCTTTTTTAATCAAGTTATTATTCATGTGTACTTTGGTTGCTCTGCCATTATGTGAACCACACAATCTAGATTAATAACCTACAGAGAATCCCCAGTATCTTCACCTACAGTTGTATCTAGGTTTCTAATGTAACTACTAAATTCTCACCCACCCTATCTCCTTAGTTCTTGATAAGCCTTTTTTTCCCTGAAAAAGTAGTATCATGTGATACTAAAGACCACCAGATCTGGCTGGATGCCTTATTTTAAAACTGGGCTTCTCTTTTTACTAGCTCTGTGACCTTGGTAAGTTTTTATGTAACTCAGTTTATTCGTCTGTATAAAGAGGATAATAAAAGGACCTATCTTCTAGATTGCTTTGAGACTTACATGGGCTACTCAGTGTGAAACAGAAAAGTACCTGGCATATGTTAAATGCTATATAATGCTGCCTACATTTATTATTACAACCACTGTACTAACACTGCTACTACTATCCATATAAGTGTCATTCTTGATCTTTCAAAGACTATTCTGCAAAGCTCCAGCTGTGTAATATCTTTAAAATATTTTTTTCAGTGCTACTTAATGATCTGTCATATGTGTCATTTCCTGGATTAATAGGAAGTGAAGGTAAGGGTACATAGTCAATTCTAAGTTTCTGGTTGCATGATTATAATTTACAAATTATCCAGCACTGAATAAAAGACATTAGTACAGTAATAACTACTGTTTGTTGGGTAAAATGTACAACTATTCTTATATATATTCTTATACAACATAGAATGAATTTACAACCATTAAAATTGGCAGTTTCTCATTCTGCTTTTATTTTTTTAAGGACAATTGTCTACTTACCTTTGGGACATACCTCACAAAAACAAGTCAAGCAAGTACGTGGATTCCCAAATATCTTAAGCCAACTTTCCATTCCCAATCTCCTTTGCCCACAAGTTCTGGAAGAAAATATATGCATAAAATATGAACCTAACAAATAATCTATTGCTGGCTGGGGCTTCCATATCAAATTCTGATATAAAATTATGTTAAGTTTGGGTAGACCACAACTGTCTAATTTAGGCAGAATTAAGTGACTTAGAATCAAATCAGTTGAAGGTTGTTTTCCCCCGTATATCTACTCCAAACTCAAATAAAATTGTAGCTCTTAAATGGTGGAAGCCAAAAGAAGTCAAGGAAACCACAAAAAGAAAGGAGAACAGAAAACAGAAAGAGCAAGAGTGTTTGTCTAATGACTATAACACAGCAGGCTGGAGCAGGGACAGGGTGCTATAGTACTGAAATTGAAAATATAAGCTTGGGGACACCTGGGTGGCTCAGTCGATTGGGTTGGCGACTTTGGTTCAGGTCATGACCTCGCAGTTTTGTAAGTTGGAGTCCTGAGTGGGGCTCTGTGCAGCTCAGATCCTGGACTGCTTTGGATTCTGTGTGTCTCTCTCTCTCTGCTCCTCCCTGACTTGTGCTCTCTCTCCCTCTCTCTCTCTCTCTCTCTCTGCCTCTCCAATTTTTTAATCATTAAAAAATAATATAAGCTCTGCAGTTGTACTTTTTGAATACAAACAGAACATATGACTTGTGTAAGTTATGTTATTAACCATTTTTAGTTTCTTTGCTTATAAAATTAGAATAATATAAGCTGCTAGCTCATAAGGTTTATGTAGGTTTATAGACATTTTAAGGTAATACAAGGGATGAGACTACACAGCTTCCTAACCATTAAAGGTGTTTATATTAAGAACTGTTAATTTTGTCTCCTGACTTCTCTCATGTTCTATGGAAATAAGAATAATGGAGAAACAGAGATGTGGTTTGTGTTCTCAGAAGATTCAGTTCTTGTTCACTTTAAGTTCTGTAAAGCTCATGAAGAGAAGACACAAAAAGAAGGCGCCAAGGGTGAAGATGGATGCTGCTGAGCTAAAGCACTCATTCATTTATGCACCAAATATCTATTGAGTGTCTCCACTCCTTAGGTGTTGGAATTTAGTCACAAAAGTAAACAAATTTACTGCCTGCATGGAGCATAGGGTCTAGTGCAATGTAAATAAAGCATCAAATGGGGAAAAAAATACAAGAGAGCAATCGTGCCCCTAGCTCAAAAGTCTTGTCACTTAATTGCTAGGTGGTGGGAGGGCTAAAAGAAAAACAAAGCAAAGAATAAATGATACGTCAGGCAAAGTATTCCATTTTCTTCAGAGTCATTAGAAAATTCCTCCCTGACAGGTGGCATTTGAAGAACTTGGGAAGCGAAATGAGGTTTAAATGGGGCCACATCACAGAAGGTCTAGGAGACTGTCAGAAAGATTTTGGTTGTGTCCTTAACATGATGGAGAAAATTACTGAGAGAATTAGAGGTTCAACACATGTTTTCAAAAGATCATTCTATCTGCTTAAGTGAGGAGTAGTTTGATTGGGGTAAAGGGAATAGTGGGAGACATGTTGGGTAAATATTGCAGCAATCTAATTGAGACACCGTATTGACTGAGACCAGGGTGGTGTCAGTGAAAAATCATGCGTAAGTGGGAGCCATATGGATATATGTTTTAGAAATAAATATACCAGGTAGGATTTCTGACAGATTAAAGAGGAGTTAGGAGGGCCATCTTTAAGGATACATTTGCTATTTATGGAATGCGGAAGGCCGAGCACAGAGCGGGCTGGTCTGTGTGGAACGGGCAATGACAAAGAAGATGTGGAGGAGAAATACAGCCATCAGAATAGACGTGCTTTGTGTACTCTCCCTTCCATGTTGTATAAACTTCAGGACGCATGGCTCGGTTTTGGTTTTGAAACACAGAATTAAAATTTTAGCTTGAAAGCTTTGATGCAGCTTTATAAAAGGAAAAGTGGAACTTCATAAATTGGAAGTCTCAAGAGAGCAATCGTGCCTCTAGCTCAAGAGTCTTGTCACTTAATTGATCTTTAATTTATCTAGTCATTAATTCAAGAAATAATTTGAGAGTGCCTTCTTTGTTCCAGGGAGTGTGAAAAAATTTACATATGTGATAAACAAAGCAACTGTGGTCTCTACCCTTATTAGAGTTTACACAGCTCACTGGGTCTGTGTTTGTGCATACACGTTTCTATGTAAATCACTAAATGATTCTAGGTCTGGAAATTTTGTCACCTTATTGTGTTAAGATACATCAGTATGTCAGAAGGCTAAATGTTCAGAAGCAATCATTATTATAAGTGATTAGCTATGTGGATTTGTACAATGGGGAGCCTTAAAAATAGCTTTTGAAAGTATAGCGAAAGTGATTTTTCACAGAACGTGAGGAATATAACATTACATTTACAAGCTTTCATTATAACATTCTGCATTAATCTCAAGATTTATGAACACACTCCAAAGGTCCAACCACCAAATAGTAGCTGAGGACCACTTAAAGATGAGCTAACATAAATTATATTCACAAGATAGCAATAATTTGTTTTAAAATGTTTTATTAGAATTTAAAGATAAAAACCTTCAATTCAGGAAGCAGTGTTATTTCTAAGGTTTTTTAAATAGTTATAGACTCAGGGTACTTAGACACATATTTACTAATAAAAGAGTTTTTAAATTGATGGCATAAGTCGCTGAAACAGCATTCGTAACAAAAGTCTAGAAACAGAAAGAATGATCTGTATTAAAATATGTGTTATTGCATGTGACATCTTACTGGCCAATTCATTTTATAGACATCCTAATGAGAATCTTTCTTTTAAAAACAGTTAAGGGGCACCTGCATGACTTAGTCAGATTAAGCCTCAGACTCTTGATTTCAGCTCAGGTCATGATCTCAAAGTTCACGAATTCGAGGCCCTCATGGGGCTCTGTGCTGACAGCATGGAGCCTGCTTGGGATTCTCTGTTTCACCCTCTCTCTGCACCTCTCTATCTGTCATAAATAAATAAATAAACATTAAATTTTTTTAAAAATCAAAAAAATAAAAGCAGTTAAATACTATTAATACACATATTCACGCCACAAACACTGTGCGTACACTACACATAGAACACACATTACACATATACCAAAACACACTGCACATCCCCCCTCACCCCACACACACCAAATACATAACACACAAAGCCCAGTCACAGCACACTCAGGATAAACACGTAATACATGTACCACACAACTTGCGTGTACAGCATACTTTCAACACATACACCGTACACACACCACAGATGCCACACATACATCACACATGGAACACACGCACCACAAATACAGCACACACATCACTCACATTGAGCACACACACCACTGATATGCTGCACACTCACCCACATACAGTACACAGAACATGCTACACAAACATCACATATGTCACATACACACTTACACAACATACCACACAGACATAAAACGTACCCACAAAGCATGTACTACAAGTACACAACTCACACGAATCCCATGTATGTGACACTTAGAGGACACATGGAAGACTACGTAACATGCATATTAACCAGACATACGCCAAACACACACCACATATACGCTACAAAAAAGAGAGTATGTAAACCTAACCTACAATTTTACATGTAAATATACATTTAGAAATATGCATTCATACACATACACCTGTAAATACATATGTGTGTATATGTGTATGTACTCTATAAATTATCAAGAGAGAAGCTAATAAGTTTTTACTTAAACTTGATTTTATCCTAATAATTTAGCAAATTTCTTGATTGTGTTAGGGCATAAATTTTCTATATTTTCTGACTTTCATCTCCAAATCATTTGAAAAGTTTTTAAAAATTTAATTTAAAAATGTTCTATATCAGTATTTTTAAAGTGGGTTGAACTAGCATATGTTTGTATAACCATATGTATAACAATATTTATGTAACTAGATATTCTGCTCACGCTTACCTCATAGAAATGTTGTAGTTGAATTTTTATAAACCACTGCCAGATTTATACATCTCTCCTTTTTTTTCTGTCCATTTATTACAGGAATAAGATAGCTGGTGGAGTAGAAATTTTCTTGGCGGCTCCACCTAAGAATTCCTCCTTACCCGAGAACATTTAGTAGATGACCCACATAATGCTGAGTCTTAGGACTCATGGGGATTATTGATGACCCTGAACCATTAAAGGTATAAGACAAGATATTCACTTTTTTTTAGCATCACTGACACTGGTACATGAGTATCTGGAATTAGGCAGATGAATTTGCCCCAACCTAATTGGGAGGCAGTGATGCAAATCCTAAATGATCATAGAGAATTGCTTTCGGTGGCAGCCATGCAGGAAGCACATAGCTTACGGGAGCACAGCGGCAACACCACCAGTACTACACAGATCAGCAACATACTTGCAGCACGTTATGATAGGTCTGCTTTTCATTTGTCCATTTGGCAGATTTTCCAAATATGACCACAACGATATCTCCATCTTATACACTTCTAGAATGTGGCCTAGACATTCTGTCCTCAATAAGGGGTCCTGACTTGGCTATAACCAATGGAATGGGCTAGAAGAGATTCTGTGTGCCTTTGTAAAATATTTTTAAAAATTTTAATGTTTTATTGTTTATTTTTGAGACAGAGAGACAGAGCATCAGCAGCAGAGGAGTAGAAAGAAAGGGAGACACAGAATCTGAAGGGGTTCTAGGCTATGATATGTCAGCAGAGGGCCTGACACTGGTCTCGAAGTGACAAACCGTGAGCTCATGACTTGAGCCTAAGTCGGACTGGATGCTCAACTGAATGAGCCATCCAGGCGCTCCAGATGCTGTCTGACTTCTGAGGCCAGACCATAATGAGCAATGCTGCTTCTGCCAGATCCAATGGGATTCTAACTCCTGACGCATCTAGCCATCAGGTAAGCAGGCCAAAACTTCTGAAGCCACCAAGGCCTGAGCAAGCCCAATTAGCTGACATGGAAAGACCATGTGGAGCACCATCCATACAATGACTTGAGACTGCTTTGAAAGAGACTCCTTGCTAGCGACTTCAGCTTCCTGCACTTCAAGATTCAACCACTACCTGGTTGTAACTATGTGAGGAACACTGAGCCCAAAGAGCTGAGTTGTACTAGGGTTCCTGACCCACAGAAACTGTGAGATAAAATCAAACCATTGCTATTATTTTAACCCACTGAGTTTTGAAGTACTTTGTTATTCAGCTATAGGTAAAGGAATGGCTTTCAACTAAGCAAAAAGCCATTTTAAGATGTGTTTAATTGGCAGTATAGACCAAAAGCAATTTTAAGATGTGTTTAATTGGAAGTATAGACCAACAATTAAAAAAAAAATCACTCTCTCTCATATGCTGCCACATGCCTTACCTTATCATGCTCTGGTTGGTGATGGAATTGCCTTGTTTCTCCTACCTGATGCTTATACTGCAAACCCTAAAATAGGTGTGGTTCTAACCTATTAAACCTTCAGAACTAGTCCTCTTCCTTCAAACATTTTTGATGTTGACCCTAAGATCATTCTTATAGGAGGCAAGGCATTTAATTTATTTATCAGGATCATCAACTTTTTTCTCTCAATATCTTAAGCTTTCTTTCTAACTAGAGAATTATTATTTTAGAAATATATCACTAATGTTCTCCATTAAAAGGCAAAAAAGAAAACAACTGTTTATCTCAATTCCAAATTCAATATTATTTTTATTTGCTACACTCTTAAGGTTATGTCAAAATTCTTCAAATATTGGAGTGCCTGTGTATCTCAGTCGGATAAGTGTCTGACTCTTAGTTTTGGCTCCAGTCATGATTTCACAGTTTATGAGTTTGAGTCCCACATTAGGCTCCATGCTGACAGCTCGGAATGTGCTTGGATCTCTCTCTCTCTCTCTCTCTCTCTCTCTCAAAAAGATTAAATAAAACTTAAGAAAATGTTAAAAAAATTCAAATACCTTTTATATCTCCACAAAATCTGTTTTCAATTGGTTTTTTGTTTTATATAATTACATTTACTTTCTAGAAAAATGTGTTATAAATCAATATTTTTATTAGCAACACACATATGATGCATACTTTTGACCCAGTAGTTGAGACACTTGAGGAGAAAATTAAAAGAAAGTTACAATCATTTGATTGCTTATTAAGTCCATATATAGAATATTGAAATTTGAGTTTAACCTGCTGATAGAAGCACCAATGTAAACCCAAATATGTTTTCATCAGATCCCTCATGGAAATGAAGAAAAAGCTTTCTGTCAGTAAGATTGAAATACATTGAAATCTAGATGTTTCTGTATTTAGGAAAATCCTCATGTAACACATAGAATTTTAATAGCACACACATGAAATACAGGATTTCCTTAAAATTAATCCATTTCCAATCATTGTCACAAACCGTTTTTAAAAGTAATTGACTTAAGTGAAGATCTTGTCCGGAAAAAGTGAACCAAAAAGTGGTTTTTAGTATTTGTTACATTCATAACAAATGACATTGATAAGACAGTGGCAAGAAGGAGGTGAAAATTGGAGGCATATTCATGGCAATTCTAAGTGCCTTGAAATGAATTGCTTGCATCAAAGAGAAAATAGACTCTTTAATGATTACTTCTCTGACAACTAACAGTAACATCATTTTTAGCTATGACTGCTAAAATTAGACACCTTCCTCTTGGAAATATGCATTCCCTGACAACAGCACAGGATGACAGCCTTCACCTCATGATAAGAAGGAGAGGAATAATTCACTTTAAATGAGCAATTTCTGTGATAAAGAAAAAAATGTTCCTGAAGAAAGATTTGATGGCAAAACAACAAAAAAATTGTGCCACACTAATTACTTTAGCAATATTTAGTGAAATGTTTGCTTTGATTTCAACTAGAGTATAGGCTTTTCAAGATATTCATCTATTAGAACAGTTCGTACCAGGAGAAGAGACTTTTAATGTTGACAAAAGGGCTTTTAACAACTTGTTATAAAATTATGCTTACTTGAATAAACTACACGATAGACTGTACTTGTTAGAAGTGCAAACAAATGACTTTTAAACTGCTGCCTTAAGGCGGTTAGCTGTTGATAACTAAACTGGCAGGCCGATGCCATGATCGTTTCCCTGGCAGTGCAGAGCTAGACTACGGGACCTTGTCAGGCCATCCATCACGGCTTGTCACCTGAAGACATAAATAAAAATTCAGCATTTCCCCAGATCTATTAGAAGGCCGGTATGTCTATTTAGAGTCCCCGTGGCAAAATTATGGCTTAAATTCAGCCCTTTAAAATGTATACATTAGTACCAGTGCAGACGGTGAGTCAACATTCATTTCGCACACTTAAAACAAAATGGACTGAGAAAATGAGGTCCAAAGTGAGAGAAATAGCTACAAAAATATTAAGTTAAAAGCCTCTAATTTTATAAATCATGGTAATTTGACAGATCAATGTGTTAATGGGAAGGAATTGCATCTATTATGGCTATGTAGAATCACCAAAATGTCACAGGAAGAGGAGAGAAAAATCTTCTTATTCTCTTGAAATATTTTCTTAAAACATACTCTAAATAGAAGTATGGGTTAGAGAATTACTTTAGAACAGAGGTCTACAAAGTCTTCTGTTTAGGGTCACAGAGTAAATATTTTAGACCTCGAAGGCCACATGTGGTCTTAGTTGCAAATTCTCCTTTGGCCTTTTTTTTCACATCTCTTACAAAGCATTTAAAACTCATTCTTAGCTAAGAAACACTATAAAAAAGGCAAAGAGTCCAAGGGACAGATCTAACCCATGGGTTGGACATTGCAGACCCCTGTCCTAGAAAATAAACAAATTCTTATATATATAATGAAAAGGGACAATTTTATAATAAAAGACTTCATTCTTGCTCTTGCAGTGATTATTCTTCAAGTAACATAGAATTCTATGGAAATATGTCATATTTCATGACATTAGTAAAGTAACTATTAGTATAACTCCTGGCATGTGAGCGCATCTCAAATCAAATCAGCGTTTCTGGCTATACTTACACATTTTGAAAAGGAGAGTTTAATGCAAGTTGGATGGTACCCGAGGTGTGTTGTCACTTAAAATGGTACAGAGAGTAATCTTGAGACAAATGGCATTAAAGTTAGCTCAGTGCCAAAAGCAGCTATTGGAAATCGTCCTGGATAAACGTCAGACATGTATATCTTGGTAAGAGACTACAAATCATCTTCTTTAACATGTGCTATTTCTTTTTTATATAATTACTTTAATGTTTATTTATTTTTGAGAGAGAGAGAGTGTGAGCGGGATAGGGGCAGAGAGGGAAGCACAGAATCCGAAGCAGGCTCCAGGCTCTGAGCTTTCAGCACAGAGCCCCACTCAGGGCTTCAACTCATGGACTATGAGACCATGACCTGAGCTGAAGTCAGAAGCTTAACTGACTGAGCCACCCAGGTGCCCCTAACATGTGCTATTTCTACCAACAACATGAAAGCCACAATAAAATAAACTTTAAATTTTCATTTTTTTGTAATCTGTGTGTCTATGCTTGAGTACATATGTGTTTATCATAGCTTCCTGAAAGATAAGGAATGATCAGTCTGTTTAGATATTTTGAGGCATGAGGAGAAATGATCAGTATGGAAAAAAGAGTAAGCTTTATGAGTTCTATTGGCAACAAAAGAAAGCACAGTTTTTATTAGATGCAGTGGAATCATACATATTTTTGACATTATTGAAATTATCTTTGCTGGATTACATGCTGTTTAGAACTTTTTTTAAATCAGCAGAAATTGTGTCAAGTAATGAAAAGTTATCACTTTCAAACAAAACATACTTTTTAATCTTCTGTTTAAAATGTCTAGAATTTTAAACAATATTATCATTATTTTTTGCACCAATAGAAAAGAAGTTTTTCAAAAATTCTAAGGCAATTTTTAAATTACTGAGTATGACTGCATTTTCTGCCCTTATAAAATAAAAAAGAAATATTACATACTTAAATATCATTGACAATTTTGAACGAATAAGTTTCTGTCAATTTTTAAATATTCACAAGAATATTTTGTTCATTAATAAATATTGTTTGTGCTTAGGCATCAAGTAGGAATTAAGAAGTCCAGAATGAATAAACCTTTAAAAATGCATTTAGAAGAGACAACAAGCAAAACATTGTTCAGTTTTAGCATTTGCTAGCCATAGATACACCATGAATACTTGACCTGAGTCCATGATTTAATACTTCAAACAACCCTAGGAATCAAGTCACAGGCTGAAACTCAGGAGATTTAAACAGTAATTTTACTACCTAAAATCAAATAAATAACTGGTAAGTAGCAGTCAGACTTCAGAGACAGGTTTGCTCTGAATCCAAAGACTGATTTTGTTTACTAATTTGTCTGTTTTTCCAAGAAAACTTTCTAGCTGTTTTTTTTTCTTTTCTTTCTTATTTTCCCCCCCCAAAAAAGGAAACATCCAAAAGTCTTAAGAGAAACAGCAATCACAATTGCCTAAGCTGTACCAAAATTATTCTGGTATTATATTCTTACAACTAAAAGTGTTCTTCTCACTGAGATTTTTGATTATTTGTAAGTTTTGCCAGCCTGCCATCTCTGTCTTTATTTCATTATTCTTGCCCTTCCTGAACTCCTGTGTTCCTTATTTTTATAATTATATTTTGTGTATATATCTCCAGTGAAATTATTAATACTCAGAATTTTTACTTTATTGTTATCCTGACTTTAAATGTCACCTTATTTTCTTCCCAATACAATTAATTTTTTCCAGTGTTGATTTTTTAAAAAAGTAGCAGCAAGTACATGAAAGGACTAGAAGAAAAACCATTACTTCAATTTTAAAAAATATAATGATTTTTTAATTTGTATTAGTTTTGAGAGAAAGAGCACAAGAGGGGAGGGGCAGAGAGAGGGAGACACAGAATCCAAAGCAGACTCCAGGCTCTGAGCTGGCAGCACGGAGTCTGACGTGGGGCTCGAACTTACTGGTCATGAGATCGTGACCTGAGCCGAAGTCAGAAGCTTAACTGACGGAGACACCCAGTCGCCCGAGCATTACACTGCATCCCACAGAAAGGTTCACCATGCACTCAGCAAAGGACAAATTAAGTGCTCTCTGGCTTTGGTTGTCTTTCTTCATTCATATTTAGCTATGAGGTGGTAACCTTGTGGCCCTTCCTCTGTCGACAGAGGGGGAGACCAAGGCTGAATTTGAGAAAGGCTTCCAGATGATCCATTCTACCTTCAGTTGCACCTTACGTGAGAATGTGATTACATGGTTAAACTGAGAATGTGTCCTTTCCAAAAGTAGACAGATGGTGGGTTTGACAAAGTTGTATTCAGAATTTTTTCCTTAATATTACATGCAATAAAAGTATCCCTTAAAACTTAGTATTAAATGGCCAACAAAATGCTACTAGAGGGAATTTTAGAAGAACAACCACTTTTTTTGGTCAGTTACTTCAGTTAAATATTTCTGATTATTTAATAGGAGAAACTACATAATAACAATCCCACAGGAACCAAAAACTTTCTAATATTTATGTAAACATGCAGAGTTTTATGAATGCTTTAAATTCCTCATTATGGCATGGTGTTTGTTTATGATCAGGTGATGCTATAAATTAAGTAGAGCACTTTGCACTGAAATCATGTTTTGAGATCTCAGAACAATTTTACTTATGGTTTCACACTTGAAACCTCTTTGCAGAGAGGCCAGATGTACAAATGTGTTAAGTTTCAGAGTTCTGAACTGCCTAATGCCAAATACTAGTGTGAATACATTTAGGGCCACAACACACATCTTTAATTCTCAATGTAATTTTTGATCACACCATCCTATCAAATGGGTACAAGATATAGGGGCATTGTGTTAATTATGGACGTCTCTCTAGAAGTCATTGAGTTCAGATGCCCTTGAAGACCCATTTAACATTTCCACAATGGCTGTAGCCCAAGTCACAAGTAAGAAGAAGGTGGGTGGCATACTACTAGCACAATGCACAGAAAAAAGGTCAAAGTCAAACACTATCTTGCAGTCATGTTATTCTATTATTTATATTGCTGCTAATGCTATTTTTATGAAGACTGATTATTAGAATATAAGATATATATGTATACCTTATATATAAATGTGCTACTATATTTTAAAATTCTTATTTACCTAAGTATCTTATTAAGTACCCAGAATTTCTTGATGTTAAATATAATCTTCCTTTTGGCTGTCTTGCAGATTCCATTCTTGTGTTGCCAAAATGTGCTTCAATGTAGCAGAATGTCTCTATAACCTGCCACAAAGTTCCTAGTTCTAAATATAAGCAGCTTTTTATTCTTGATTCAAAAATCATGCTTAACATGTCCTCCCCATCTTTAATTACAGACATTCCTTGTTCTTTTACATGGTTTACCCTGCATCACCTGAATTTTTGGTTTATCATAAGTCTTCTTTCCTTCCCTGAGCCAAAGCTCCTATGTTGACCTATCTTTATTAAACTCCAGGGAGAATGTTCTGCTCATTTCTTAATGGAAACATTTATTTTGATTATTTTTTAAGTTTATTTATTTGAGAGAGAAAGAGAGAGAGAATTGCAAGCAGACTTTGCGTTGTCAGCCTACGAACTGATGCAGGGCCTGATCTCACCAACTGTGAAATCATGACCTGAGCCAAAATCAATAGTTGAATACTCACCTGACTGAGCCACTCAGGTGCCCCTTAATGGGAAAATTTCTAACATTGTGGCATGGCAACCACCCAGGTCCATAAACACAAAATTCATATTAGGGACTTCCTCACTCAAGGTTCATGGCTAATCCTTATTAAGATCACCACGTAAAGTTACCAGGAAGCACAATAGAATTTGTAATGGAACGTGTATGAGAAAATCAAATAAATAATATTACTGAAAAAAGGAGAAGGTAAGGAAGGAAAGAAAGAGACTAAGAGAGAAAGAGAGAAGAAGATAAATTGATTGATTCTAAGAAAAAGTGGTCAAGACTTTATAGATGAGTGACACTGGTATAGACACAAAGAAGGAGGAGTGAGGAGACATACTGAGGGTGAATAATAATGCTGCTAAATTTTAGGAAGGAAATCTTAAATTTAGTGTGTTTATTCTCAGCTCAGTGATACTCTCACTGAGACATCTCCACCATAAGATGCTATTCTCAAAGGATTTATTTTCACTATTCTTTGGAAGAATGGTTTCCACAGGATGATTCTATTTCAATAGGCCCAGTAATTATCTCTGACTGCTTTTAAGAGACTCCATGGAAATTATTCCCACTAAAGTTTCATGCTATTCAACAGGATTTAAGGAAGTCAATACATATTCCCAGAGGGGACATAAATGTTATAACTTTTATTTATTTGTCCTACAGATTGTCTAACGAATTGGTAATCTACTTGAAACAGATCTAAATTAACTTTGTTATACCTTTCCATGCCCATGATGTAAAGTATACTAAAGTAACTATACACCTCTCATATTCCAATTCCATGCTCTAGGCCACTTTTGATCACAAAATATTGTCGCCTCTTATAATAAACCAGAATCATTCAATGATTAACTTACTTATTCACTAATTAATGGTAGTGGATATTTTACTTTTTTGTTCATCTGGGAAGTTCTTTGTCCTTCAATTCTGAATGATATAGACTTGCTAGATAGACTATTGTTGGTTACAGATCATTTTCTTTCAGCATGCTGGCCTGCAGTTTCTGGTAAAAAATCAGCTGGTAGCCTTATAGTATTTCCCTTGTATGCTACTATTATTTTCTTTTCTCTTGTTGCTTTATAAATTCTCTCTTTGTTACTAACGTTTGCCATTTTAATTACTGTGTGCTTGGTGTGAACCTCCTTAGGTTGAGTTTGCTGGGAGCTCTCTGTGCCTCTAGGATCGAGATTTCTGTTTCCTTTCTCAGATTTCAGAAGTTTTAAGTTCTTATTTCTTCAAATAAGTTTTTACTCCCTTACTCTCTCTACACCTTTTGGGATATTATATAATATGAATGTTGTTGTGTTTAATGGGAATACTGTGTTCCCTTGGTCTATTCTCATTTCTTTATTTATTTTCTTCCTACCTCTTCACCCTAGTTGCTTTCCATTACTCCATCTCCAGGTCATTGATCCATTCTTCTGCTACTTCTACTCTACTATTCATTCCTTCTAGTATATTTTTAAATTTCAGTTATTGAATTCATTATCTTTATTTGTTTGTTTTTAATGTTCTCTATATCTTTGTTGAGGGTCTTGCTGAAATACCACACCCTTTTCTATAGTCCAGTTCGTGTCTTTATGACCATTACTTTAAATTATCTACCAGCCATACTACTTATCTCCATTTCATTTAGCTCTCTTGCTGTAATTTAGTCCTGTTCTTTCATCTGGGACATATTCCTCTGTCTCCTCATTTTGTCTAACTCTCTGTGTCTGTTTCTGTGTGTTAGGGAATTCATCTATGTTTCTTGCTCTTCACAGCAGTGGTTTTATGAAGAAGAGGTCCTGTAGTGCCCTGCAGTGCAGTGGCCCCTGTCAACTAGAATCAGCCACTTTGGAAGTGTTTCCTTTCTATGTTGTATGAACCCTACTAGTGTGTCTGAGTTTCATTTGCCTACAGTCCAGTTATCTGCAATGGTTCATTTTGCCTGCTGTGGGCAAGGGGCTCAGTTTCTTATCATCCTCTAGTTCTCCCAGAGCTGAGCCTGACAATTTTTAAAGTTCAGGTGTTACACCATACTGATTGTATGAACTTGTGAAGTTAAGGATCTTTGGTTTTCAAAGCCCAATGCCATGAGGATTGTCTTCCCAGTGTGGATCTACCATGCCTGTGGTGCCTGGTGGGGGGTCTGATTCTCTTCCTTCACCTGCATGCAGTGTCTCTTCGTCCTGTGAACAGTCTTGCAGATCAATTTGTTTCCCAACTTCATCTCCAATTCTTCCTACCCATTTTGGTGTGGTCTCCAGGGGATACTGGAACAATGATTTAGAGGATGATACTAAGTCAAAAGATCATTGAGAGGCCCCTAAAACTCTAAAAAAGAGTATTTAAGCCACCCCTGGCTAAAGGACTATCTGGGCCAATTTTGATTTCTATCATGGCTCAGCCTGGTTCCAAATATCTGGGCTTTTCATAGTTAAATATCTGAACATCTGCAAGATTAAAACTCTGCCTAATGAGTTGAGACTTGTTGAATCTAAGTGACATAGACATGGTGGGTAGGGGCTAAGGGCAGGCATCCCCAAAATGGGCTACTTTGCTATGAACATTATTTTGTGTTTTAAGCAATCAAAACCCAGTAGATGAAGGAAAAGCTCTTTATCTCCCCCTCAATTGCCTGCTGGTACCAGAAGAGAACTATTACCAATGATTCCTTTTCACCTAAGAAACTTATTTTCATAATAGGGTGGTCATTGTTTTCCATGCATCTTCCTGCTAGTGGCCTTTCTCCCTGTTGTATCCTCAGCCCCTTACCCCTCCCCTTTGCTATTATGCATCATATTGCCTCATTGTCATTGGAACATCATGTCTCTGCATTCTGCAACATAGGCTATTAAATTTGATTTTCTCCTGTTAACTCTCTTTCATATCAGTATGATTCTTGGTTCAGCCAGAAGAACCTTAAAGGGCAGAATAAATTTTTCCTCCCTGACAGTGGTTTACTAAATCACTCTCGTACTTTTATAAATGTTTGAAATTTTCCACAACATAATTTATTAATGGTGCCATAATGAAAACCTCTGTGGATAATGGACATTTAAGGAAATACAGGAAAATGGTAAATAAATAAGATATGGCCTATAACAGAGGAATGAGTATTTATGGGAGAAATAACACAAATTGCAAAAACATTAAGGGTGAGAGCTTAGCATATTGAGGAATAAGTAAAAAGTAAGTGTGGCCAGAGCCAATTCAGGGATGAGCGGGCTAATAGGGGTTGAGCAATGGGGGTTAAGCTAAGCATTCATTCAGGCCCTATATGTATCTTTTGATTTTTGTCTGGGTGTTATGAAAGCTATTGAAAACATTTGGGCAGGTAAGGTCAATGTGTTAAATTACAAATAAATCTCAAGTCAAATATTCATATTAATGTTTTTATAGCTATACAATCAAGTTCTGGGTGACTGTGTTGGCACAGGGAGATGATAGGAGATATTACACTATACCAAGTAAGAGGGAATAATAGCTTGAATCAGGCAAGTGGGGGCAATATAAGGTAGTGAAGAGTGACTGAGCTTGAGAACTTGATAAAATATCTTATGTGGCATCTGAGGGAAAAAGAAGAGTCGGTGATGTACATCCACCTGAGCAACAGAAAGGATGGCGACAATATTATTGAAAAGATAATCATTGGGGATTGGTGAAAACATTTGTCAGGAGAACTGTTTTTTGCTTTGAATATACTAATTTTGTGATACCTACCAGTTATCCAAATGTATTTTTGAATAGGTTGTTATATATTAGAATTAAAAATGTAGAGACAACCTCAGAACCAAAGACTTCAAAGTTATCAATATAATTACATTTTAAACTATGTGAACAAGGGTGCCTGGGTGGCTCAGTCGGTTAAGCATCTGACTCTTGGTTTTGGCTCAGGTCATGATCTTGAGGTTTGTGAGATCAAGCTCCATGTTGCACTCTGCATTGTCAGTGTGGAGCCTGATTAGGATTCTCTCTATCCCTCTTTCTCTGCCCTCTCTTACTTGTTTCTGTCTTTCTCTCTCTAAACAAACAAACAAACATTAAATAAAAATAAAACTACATGAGCAAAAAAGTAGAGGAGTATACAGAAAAGAATAGATACCCTAGTAGTGAATCAAATGATTAAAACTTCAAATAATTGGAAAGAAAAAGAGAAGCTAGCAGAAGAGATTGAGAAGCAACACGAATGCAATGAAAATCAAAGCATGTGGTATCTCTAACCGAGTGTATAAATGTCTAAAGAAGTAAGGGTTTTCTATATCCAGGAGATGGCACACTAGATGTACAGAGAATATGTTCCCAGTATAGATTCTTATGAGTGATGGACATAATATTTTAAACAAAGTTGTTTTTAAGGCAAAACAGAGCAGGTGGTAATGTTAGGGAAAC
>NC_043700.1:86730664-86739657 GCF_006229205.1 Suricata suricatta | reverse complement strand
TCTAAGTATTGAGGAAAAGTTATAAAGCATCTTATTTTGGCTGTAGCATTTTTACTTAATAAGTATAAATTGGCAAATTTTGAGGTAAGATACATAAAATAGTCAATACCATTTCTTTAAATCATGAGAGCTATTTATTCTTATTATCTTTTTATTGAACTTAATGCAATTATAGAATCTATGGGACATGATTCTAAGAGTAGAATCAGGCATTATGAACATTGATAATTTAAACAATGACTTAGTTCTATTTATATGAAATATATAAAGATTAGAAACAAATATTATGAAGAGCAAGGAAATAATTTTGTATAGGTTAAATGAACTTTGATTCATTAATTTACCTTCAAGGAAGGATGTAAGCAATGTATTCATTTATCACCTAGTCTACAAATGGACCAGTTTAAAGATAATAAATATATGGAATTTAAAAAATTCAGATTCTAGATATTGATTATTTTCATCTATGTTTTCCCCCTGGGTTCTCCATTGTACTGCTACAACATTTGGATCAGCAGCCAAACTCTTAAAACAATGGTCAATGCTCAGTATGTCTGCTTCCTCTACTCCAGTTTTTTCCATCACCAAATTTAGTGTTGGCTTCCACTCCTACTACTCAAACAGAATAATGGCTCTTGATCATGTTTCCAATTAACCCCACATCATACATTTAATGGACATTTTAATTTTCATATCATAATCATAATTTTTCAGCATCGTTGGATATAGCTGAGCTTCCAGAAACATTATTTTCCTTTGCTTCTAAATCTCATTAGTCTCCCAGTTTACTTTAACTTCTCCAGGCAACCTCCTCTTCTTTGAATGATTCTCCTGTTCTACATAGACATTATACATTGTGGTTTTTCTATGGTTTGTTCTAGGCTCGTTCTCTCTCCTTTTTTGTTTCCTTTGGTGATCTCTTCCATGCTGATAGCTACAATGATGACCACATATAAAGATGGAGACTGAATGCATGTCTTTGGCACAGACTTCCTTTTTCTGAGCTCTGTGCTAAACATCCTACTGCTTGGAGGACATCTTTTCTCTCTTTCAGTTACCTCAAATGCAACATGTGTGAAACAGAGGGTAGGATAGCTATCCCCAGGCCAATTTTATTTTTATCAATTTGTATCTGTGACTGTGTCTGCCATTTCTAGAGTCATGACAAGCCTATTTTTTTTTTACTTTTTATGTTTATTTATTATTGAGACAGAAACAGACCATGAGTGGGGAAGGGGCAAAGAGAGAGGGAGACACAGAATCCAAAACAGGCTCCAGGCTCTGAGCTGTCAGCACAGAGCCCTACGTGGGGCTCAAACACACAAACCATGAGATCATGACCTGACCTGAAGTCGACCGCCCAACCAACAGAGCCACCCAGATGCCCCAGGTTCATGCCAAGTCTGATCAAGTTATTTATCTTTCAGAGCCAAAGCCCTCCTAATGTCTTTTTCAAATTATTGTTTACTTTCATCTATGCCACCAGCATACCTATCCAAGCTACAATCCTCTTTCATTCAGATTATAACAATTTTTCTATCCAAACACATGATATATGTATATATTTTAAGCAATATTCATTTATTTATTAACAAACATTTATGTAATATGTCCTATATGCCAAACTCTCTTCCAAGTATTTAAAAAAAATACAGTAGAACCTTGGATTGCCAGTAACTTGTCCTATGAGTGTATCACAAGACAAGTAAACATTTCTAATACATTTTAAGTTAAAAAATGAGTGATTTCTTGGATTACAAGTAGTATGTGAGGCTGAATGTCACATGATCACAACTGAGACACTGGTTCTTGAAATTTGCTTTGAAACATGAGTGCTTTGGATTACAACAGTGTTTCCAGAACAAATTATGCTTACCAACCAAGGTCTTATCATACTTTGTCTTCAGAGTGATTCTATAAGGTATTTACAATTATTATCCCTCCTTCATAGACAGGGAAAATGAGGCACAGAGGGTTTAAATGACTTGCCAAAGAAGACTCTCAACCTAGTTTGGGTTAAAAAAATACATAAAACCATACAATTTTAACTAATTCTTTATATTGCTTCATTCTATTTACTAATGCAGAAAATATAGTAACATATTTTTAAAGTTCATTATAAAAAGGACTTATTTATGAATTTATTCTTTAAATTTTTAAATAGGCAACTCCCACATCATTCCACATGACTTATTTTATATGCTCACACTAAAGTCTCTAATTATAATGAAGAATACAATCTTTAGGAAAGAGATCAACACTGTAATAGAGTCTGTATATCTTTATTTCAGCCATTAAGCTGAATGGATAACAAAGCAATGGTTATGGCATTTATAGCTAGGACACATTGCTTTAAAGAATATACTAGATTGTATATTAGTATCTACAAGAACTTTGAATATGTTTGTTTCCTGTAAAGTTGCAATAATTTCATAAATAACTGAACATTATTGCAAATATTTTTCTAAATTTCTTCCCACATATTAAGAAAAGCCAGCTAAAGTAAGCTATATAAGCACATGAGCTATCAATCTGTTATTTTCATCTTTGAAAGAATAGAATTTTTGTTTCCCATTAGGATTATTTTAGTGGAATAGAATTTTTGCTTCACATTTTAACCCAACGTCTAAACAATTATGTAATTTTGCTGTGTACCTTATTGTTCTGGATGGAGTCTTATGATTGAAACATAGATCTTAGACACAATAAGCTCAGAATCTTGGCCAACCCAATACAAAAACTAAATCTACCTTTTAAGGAAAATGTTTCTCTAAGTAAGAAGACAATACTAATATCTGTACCAGCATATTTAAGAGCAGAAAAATATTTCTTCAAGTCCAGAATCATGCAATTACATTGTGTTTCAGAATTGCTGTATTAACTATTGTTTGGGATAATGAGTTGACACATACACAGCTCAGTGCAGTGTAATCACAGATAAGCACCATGACGTATAACAAAGACCGAAATGTCCATGGGAAAATAATACAAGATTTGAAAAGGAATAGATTCAACAGGCTCTTTGCAGTTAACCTTTAAAAAATGCCATTTGAAGCTATTGAAAAGAACCAATACAGTAGTTTGAGAAAAACGCGTCATTATGAAATGTTATTCTAAACAATCATCCTGAATGAACTAGTTTTTCTATCTGATGTATATATACACAATCATATCTTAACAAGGTGGAAAATATTACTTTTTTCAAACTGAAAAACATGAGAAAAAGTTCATTGTTTATTCTAATGAAGAATATAAATGATAATATTGCAATCACCTCTTTTATCACTATTTCTTTATTTGAATTTCATTTCAAATCTTTTTCTCAGGGCTGTGTTTACTTACTTGAAGTGCCAGAAAAAAAATTCCACATAATCAAGAATGTTAAGAAATAATAACGGCAGATTGATCTGATATCTTATTTGGCCATTGAGGAGTTAGAATGGTCCAGTGTGCTATTTTAAAAATTACCTATTTAAGAAAAACCCTACAAAATAAAAGATTTTTTTTTTTTGCCAGAGAATATAAATAGGGTCCATACACCAAGTGTGAGAATGACAGATTTTTTCACAGGAAGATTAGTTTAAAACTCTAGATGTTCTTAGTCATCTTTATCTTGAATGTCATTTGCCTCACAACATTGAAGAGATCTAAGAGAAAAACAAAATATAAAGAATGAGAACAGACTATATATATATTAGTTAACCTACATATATATATAGACATATATATATATATGTAGGTTAACCAAATTTTTATAGATTTGTTTTATAGATGTGTATATGTTTTCTTGAAACATAAAGAAATTATATATCCTAAATATTTTCCACTTAAAGAAAACATGTATTGTTCTTTTCTCTACTGGTATTATATCTTATTATCTATATGAAGAACAAGAAACTTCAAGAAGGTGGTTATCTATGCTATAGCCTTGCTGTCACTGTTTGATTCTATTAAATCCTCCTGTACCCACAGGTACAGCCTTATCATTTGAAACACTAATGCTATATGAAAAGTGAAAAGAACAGAGAGGTTTCCTAGCAACTCCTGGGATCCTTCTAAAGCAAGTCAGTTAAAACCGTACAGTACGTGCAATGGGTGTAAATTAGAGTATGAAGTGCAGTCATAGGTTTCCAAATGCCCACTATAAAACACAGTAACCTATAATAGGAGCTGGATTGCTCAAGAAGGAAATCACATCAGAGCCCTGACAGCTTAAAATCATTTAAATTAATCCTGCTTATATTTCACTGAAAATGTTTCAGTCCAAGTATCAGAACCAAAGTGCCAGAGTACAAAATTAGAGTTCATAATGCCTAGTGCCCTTACTCTGGGTGTGGACTTTGAAAAGTGTCTTATCATTTTGCCTGCTTCTACCCTACACACACATACACACACGCACACACACACATGCACACACACACATGCACACACACATACTCATTATCCTCGTGTGAAAAATTATTAGGAGAATATATGCATAGGATGCATAATGAATACATTTTTTGTTTTTACCTTATACATTCATTCTATGAAACAAAATATAGTTAGGATATGGATAGGACAAAATATAGTTAGAACATTACATTGCTGGAGAAACTTCTCTTGAGCTCTTTACAGTACAGTCAACATAACTAGCATTCATATGGTACATGGCATTTGAAACTGTACTTTTGCTTATGCTTTCATTTTATTTTTACTAAATTTCTTTGAAGTAGTGATTATTTTCTTAGCCCCATTTCAAGACAAGAGAACCAAGTTTGAGAGAGAGATTAAATGGTTCATTAAAAGCCATTTAGGTAATATGTGGTTGAACCGGAATGCCATATGAGATGTTCTAACTAGAAAGACTTCTTGCTTGTCTTTACATCAGTATGTCACCAATTTTTATAGAAAACCTTTAAATGAGACTTTTAAAAAGACATGATCAATGAGTGGTTGTAAAATTGCAAGAGGAAAAGGTCCCATTAAATAAAAACTGCCTTAATAACACTGTGAAAAAGTTTGTTTTTTCACTATGGAAAGATTCTTGAAAAGTAATTATAGTAAATATCATTTTATACATTCACTAAACTATCCTCCCCTACTATAGAAAAAAGAAAAATAAAACAAAGAGTCTTACTGAAAACAGCAGAGCCAAAGTTGAGATAGTAGTGAACAATAAGGTTAAGTATGATTGCTGCAAATAAAGAGAGTGCTGGCTCAACTTTGATTTCTCCAGCAACCCATGCAAAAAAAAAAGTGAAAAATAAAAATTCATTTCATAAATGTCTATGTGCAATGGATAGAATACTCTTTCTTTCTAATACAGAAAACAAATATACTAATTGGAAGAACCTTAAACTTATATATGTGAATGTGAAACACTAACTGAGCTTCACTAATATTTTCTTGCTTGATAAAGAGCAGATATAACACAATTTCTATATGCTAAGATGTTTTGGAGGGTGAAAGAATAATTATGAAAATTATTTTATAAATACTCTTCAAATATGTTATGTCCTTAAAGTACTTTATTTAAAGAATAAACTTTATTCAAATATGTTATCATTAACGTGACCACTAATGGAAGTTTTCATATTGAACAAAAATAGTTATTTTTCATTAATAGCTATCATATTTGTCAAGTATTTGCCTAGACTTCCTACATATTGATTCTTCTGAAAGTTGTTTGCTTCCAAAAATGAGAAATAAGAATAGAATAACCATAGTAGATCCAAAATAATATAAGCATTTTAAACATTTCATTCTTCTTTCTTATGAATGTTGTTATAAACATGTTGGATAAGTAAAAGGATAGATTGCAGTTTATTTATTTAGAATAAAGACAAAGAATACAAATATCATATCTAAATGAGTAACCATAGGATTTTTTAATAAAAGATAGAATTGGAAAAGACTTTAGATTTAGAAATAGAAGTAGCAAAACATAGAACATGATGATAAAATAAATATTTATTTATTTAGTCAGAGATATAAGTTTATAGTCTCAAATTTAGTCAGAGATATAAGTTTATAGTCTCAAACAGAAAAAAATTGCATTTCTTTAGTTTTTAAAATGTTGGGCTTTGCTTTTGAAATTACAAAAAATTGTTGTTGCATTATGACTCATAGTATTGATATCAGTGTTGGAACTTTGTCATTGAGATGTAATCATATAAAACTGTTTTATTACCTTTTTAGAGATTTGAAGATTGTATATTTTTATGAGGCAGTTCCATGTCTCTGAAAGTATTGTTTCTACCACCTAATCAGTTGTTAAATATTCTACCATTACCCCAAGATAGAACTCTGCTGTCACTATGTAATGCTGCTTTGGTGTGTGAGCCAAAGGATTGGCTTTTGAAAGTATTTTAATTAGTAAAGTTTTTGTTTTTGTTTTTGAAATGTGTTACAGAAAAGGTATTTGTTGTATTTTACTGCTCTTGGATATGTGTTAGCTGTATGGAAGCAGCAAAGCAAATAACCTTTTAGTCAGATTCTTGTTTGAGAAAACAATGCAATTCTAATCAAAATAGAAAAAGCCAATAAAACAACATAAATTTGGTCTTCAGATGTGGTGTTTCTATTTGCTCACAAAGTCTTTCTTTCTGCCTGAGTATTATGTGTAAAGATAACTTTGACAGAATTTTAAAAAATCAGCAGATATTTAACAAACACCAGTTGTTTCAAGATTACTGTGCTAAATGTTTTGAGAGGGATAGAAATAAATGAAAGAACAGAGATCTATTATTTTTATACTAAATCTCAGGGAAACATTTGATTAATATACACCAGCCATCCTGAAAATCTGGATTCTATACTATTGAAAATTTGGCAGCTACAAAATACATTAATTAACCTCAAACTAAAATAGCAAAATAACAATAGTAATAAAACAATTAAAACATGTGTGACAACTATTTTGGATAAATTTTCACAGATCTCTTTTTTTCTTTCACCAGTCAGATGATGCACACTTGGATACATTCACATGTGTGTGCCATACACAGAATCAACTGTGAAATATATAGAAGATCTCCAGAGTTTCAGAGTCAGCCAACTTTGAGAGAAGTAAGTAGATGGCTGGAATATTATCAGTATTATTTTGAACACTTGTCATGTGTTAAGCATTATACTTATTGTTTTATTGAACATAACAATAATATATGATGACTTTTTCTAATGTTCTATTATTATTCTAAAAAAATAAGGAAATTGATAAAATTTACTTCAAACTTATTACAGAAAGAGACAGAATTCAGATTTAGGATTCTTCATGTTATGCCCACTGGTTTTCAATGAGTGGTTCTCAAACCTACAGGATTTATAACACCGGAAAACTTTCAGAGAAGCAAATTTTGAAGCCCAACAAATATATACTAAATCACAAACTTGGGAGCAAGCCCAGCAACCTATGTTTTTAAAAGTACTCTGGTGATTCCAATGCATGGCAATGTGTGAGTGTAAACACCATGACTAATAACACAGCGCTACACTTAAAACAATTATATGTACTAGATGTCTATGCTTGAAATAATTGGAATTATTAGAGTACTATCTTAGTTGGTTTGAGCTGTTGTTTTAAAATGCCATATACTGGGTGATTAAACTACATGTGTTTCTCATAATTCTGGAGGTTGATAAGTCCAAGACCAAGTGTTGGTCAATTCAGTGTTTGGTGAGAGCATCATGAAGGCATCACCCTTAAGACTTCAGCTTCAGCTTAACTAGCTCCAGCGCAACACGGGGCAAACGCGCGTGGAGCCTGAGAGACAAAGGGAAGGGACAGAGTGACTGAACACGTTCATAGTACTGTCTCTGGGGAAGAGGTAAGGAACGGTTGGCCGCGCTTGGAGAGAGATATTCACTCCAAATATAACTGCTGGGTAGCCAGAATCCCGAACCCAGGTGGCACAAGAGAAAGAGCAGCTTCCAGCCCTGCGCCATCTTGGCGGGGATTCAGCGGCCGTGGCCACGGCAGTAATGGCGCCAGGGGCGCTCACTTCAAACTCGGTATTGGGAGTGGGAGCATGCGCTTCATTTCCACAGTGCATCTAGCCCCCAACATTGGCTGCACGAATCCCGAATCCCGGGTGCCAACAGGGAAAAAATAGGGCCCACACCTACGTGATCCCGGCAGGGAGTTGGTGGTGATGGAGACCTGGGCACGTGCTCAGGCTGCAGGAGCTTCCAGCTCATTTTCAGCAGTGCACAGCGCCTTGGGCAATAGCTGCGTGAAACCAAGAGAGACCCCATTGCAATCATGATCCTAGCTGGGGGTGGCGACTCCCCAGTTGGGTCTGTGAAGGTGCGCACTGCACTTCCTGCTGAGCATCTTGCATCAGGTGGCACACCTCGCTTCCGGCAGGGGGAGCTGAAACCCTGCCTGAGCCAAGACAAACTGATTCCTCTCCCTAAGAAGCCAGCCACCAAAGCAAATACATCTCATCTGTGGTAGCATAAACATGCATGGACTGGAACATTGAACCAAGGCAGGCCTGGAAAACACAACTCCACTTCACTGCAGCACAAGGAGATCAGACTCATTAGAGTGGCCTACAGTGCTTAGTACAGCAGAGCTTGGCATACCGCCATTCTAATCTCTGCAGACACCAAGGCAGAGCCTCTGAGAGCAGCCTCCTAGACCTACCACACCAAACCATGCCTATCCTCAAGGGGGAGCTGCTGCTTTTTTTTTCTCTTATAAAAATTTTTTTTCTTTTTTTCTTCACTAATTTTTTTCTTCACTAATTATTTTTTTGTTATTATTACTTTTTTTTACTTAATTCTTTTAAATTCTTACTCCTTATTTTCCTTTCTCCTTTCTCCCTTTCTTTTTCACCTTCTTGCAATCCAGATATATTCTCCTGTATCTCTTTCTTACCTCTCCCCTCAACCGGTCATACACCTTTAGACTGTCCATTATCCTTTGTTGTTGTTGACCCCCTTTTATTATTTTTTTCTTTCTTTTCTCTTCTTCTCTTCTTTTCATCTCTTTCCTTTCCATTTTCTTT
>NC_043700.1:86721606-86730564 GCF_006229205.1 Suricata suricatta | reverse complement strand
TGAAGATGAAAGTCGAAAGCTGCCATTGTTTTAAACATATAGTTGATCATTGTATTGGAAAACTGTAGAAATGTTTGAACTCTAAAAACTTTCAAAAGCCTACAATGATTTTTAATAGAAAAGTTCAAAATTATAGGAAAATGACTGTGTATAAAACATATCCCAAAGGACTGTTTTCTTGATAGCTATATTATTTTCTCAGGACTAGAAAAAAGAATTTATTATTTTAACTTGTGGGAGCCAGAAGCACAAAATGGGATGCCAACAGCCATACACCCTCTAAATGATCTTGGGGAGAATTCTTCTTTGTCTTTTCTAGTTTAGGTAACTCCTAAAATTCCTTAGCTTTACAAAACTTTGATCCCACCATCCCATGGCCTTTCTTTTGTGTGTCTGGGTGCTTTTTTTCTTTTCATAAAAGACACCAATCATTGAATTTAGGATTCATCCTAACTCTAGGCTGGTTTTTATCTTGAAAACCTTTAAAAATTACATCTTCAAAGACGCTGTTTCCAATTAAAGTCATAATCTGAAATACCAGGTAGACATGAATTATTGCAGAATAGTGTTTAACCCAATACAGTGAGCAAAAAAACTGGGCATTCGATTTAAAAGTTAAACTTATTAATTACATGATTTTTTAAAATAAGAAATTACTCAAAGCATTATAAAGTATTGTTCATTCTACTCTGGTTTATTTAAATCATTGAAATCTCAGCCTTTATAAACAACATTCTTCTGAAAAACAAATATTCCTTTCTTTTGTCAATTCAGACTTTAGTTACTTAACATACAGTGCAATGCTGGTTTCAGGAGTTACATACAACACCCAGTGTTGATCACAAGTGCCCTCCTTAGTAGCCAATCATCCATCTAGTCCATTGCCCACTCATCTCCCTCCAGCAACCCTCAGGTTTTTCTCTATCATTAAGTCTTTGGGGTTTGTTTCCCTCTCTTGTGTTTCCTCCCAGATTATTCTTAATTTGAGCTATTTTGATCCAATGTTATTGCAGCTCATTTATATAATCAACAACATGGTTGGCCACAAAATGTAGTTTAAATTTTAGAGAATATTTTTGCCTTATTTTTAGTATAAAGGATATTGGCATTGTTAACCAGGTTTCAGGGGAGGAAGAAGTCTGCTGTACTGCTCTATATTCTCAAAATCTTCACAAGGATATTTATAAATTTCAAAATTCCTTTGTCCCCACCCATAATAACTTAAAGATTGGCTATTGTAAACTACCTGTGTGGACAATGATATAACCTACAATTAGTGGTTAAGGAATTCACTTTATATCCAAAATGAAAATTAAAATAGCACATGTAGGTCTTACAATTTTAGGTAAGTGCATTTATTTGGTAATAAGCCACAGATACTGTGAATAAGTTATGTATAACTCACACTGATGATAGGATTCATGTAATATGTTTTGAGACACACTCACCCATTATGCAAATTTCAGAAGATATAACTCTAAACAAAGGAAGGCACCAAAGAATTAACATGGTATTATGGAAGTCAAAAACTAAATATCCCCAGAAGAAATGAAGGACTTCTTAAAACGTGTAAAAGTGGTATCAAAAAAGGACAATAGTGAAGACTGGAAAATTAGCAATTATATATCTTATGTAATAACACTGAAATGCAGAATATTTTTTAAAAAATTGAGACCATACATCTTTCCACTGCCTTCAACCTGAGATACCAGAATGCCTATAAATATATATAGGTTAGTAAAACCAGCAATCCCAATGCAGAATGATAAGTGTTATGTTAGGGACATGTATAGCAACAAATTCAGAAGTCAAGTAAGGCTTTTCTGAAACAGTAGTCTCTAAGTTGAGGGTTAAAAAGAACAGTGCAAATGGATAATTGTATCAAGTTGGTCAAACCCATATTTAGAAAAATCTGTATTTCATTTTTTTCTTTTTTCTTTTTTTTTAGTGTTTATTTATTTATCATAGTGTGAGAAGGCAGAAGAACATTCCATTCAGAGAGAACAGTAGTGTGCTAAATTGCCTGGAGTCAAGTTCAGTTTACTGTATCACTGGGTTTTGGAAGAATAATGTTAAGAGCTCAGGCTGGGAAGGAAAATAGGGCCCATATGAAAAGCCTAGTAAACCATACAGAGTTGTACTCTGGGAACATTGAGGAGCCAATAATATAGTTTACCAGAGATGTGACATGATCAGATTTGTACTTTAAAAACATTATTTTGGCTACACTGTGGAAAATGGATTTGATTTGTAAACACAACTGGAGGGAGGGGCTCTGGTTGGAGGCTGTAAAAGCAATTCAAGCCAGAGATGCTGGGGGCACATACTGACGTACATCAGAGGAAATGGAAAAGAAATAGACCAACGTGAATCATATTTAGAAGACAGACCTGACACAATCTGGTGATGGATTGTAAGTGGGAGACAAGAAAAACGAGAAGGCAGAAGTCTGATGATGCACAGTTTCCTGGCTTGAATAGATGGGTAGATAGCAGCGTCACTTTTCCTTAAGGAATGAGAAGACTTGAACATGCTAATCAAGATCACCATTTATCTCTTATTTCCCCCCATTCAGTTTCTTTCCCAGCATAATTCCACAGCTCTAAATACAGCTTGAGGACATAATATGAAAGTTGTGACTCTACATAATATGTTGCCAAAGTCAAAGTAGCATATTTCTTACATTTTACTTATTCTGAAATCAAGAGATCTTGTAATTGGTGCCAAAATAAATGTGCCAGGCATTTGGCACAGAAGCCAAGGAAACTATCAGAAGGTGTAATCTGGCAATGTTACACCTGTGCATTTCAGCTTCCTTTCCTTTAATGAGACCAATTAATAAGGATGCATACATAAGCTCAAAGTCATTTTGGAATCACCAAGAATGCCCTCCATGAGAAGAGGAAAAGGAAGAAGTTCCATTCAAGTTCCTGAGCAGACTAGCTAACACAGCAGGCCAAGTTCAAATCCACAGAAATTACTGAGTGTTTCTGCTGGCAGAGGATTAGTCTTTGGAGAAGAGAAGGTTATTAAACACTTCTTAATTTAAGATTTAAAACAGATAAACAGCTTTATCTGTTTGGAGAAAAAGCAAAACTTAGGGAGAGCATTTATGAGTCTCTCAGGTAGAACTTTCTGGAACAAATCCTATTGCTAGTATCCAGAAAGGATGGATATATGTAAAGGCAGAATATAATGGCTACAATATTAAAGATATATGGGAGACCTCAGAACAGAGATAATGGATGTAGTCTTCTCTGAAGAACGATGTGGCCTGATCAGGATGAAACCAGTGAGGAATCTTTAAACCAGAGAAATCAGATTATCAATGTTTGGCTGACTTTTAGCAGAATATAGGGTGGCATTAAGGAACAATGACAAAACTTAACTGGTCTAACTTAACGGTAGTGTTCATTCAGTGTTTGAAAGTTGAATTGGGATATTTGAATGGCACTGGAGTCGTAGGTTTTAGAAAATTCACACAAAGATTCGAGCAAGTTATACAAGACTTCTTACTAATAAATTCTTAAATACATCCATCTGTAATGAAAAACTTACTGTGTGTGTGCTCCAGATTTAAGAAGCAGTTTATATATGTGTAACTGGTTATGGTGTTCTCACTGTCTATACCAGAGTAAAGTTAACAGTACAAAAATGTACCTGTCAATTGATTTTCACTATATTTGATTTATTTGCATTAGTAACACAATAAAATTGAAGTTTAATTTAAATGTTTAACCTGAATTCTTGATAACAAATCATCAAAATGCCTTCTAAAAGAACATATTTTGATAATTCAAATAAAAACCATAATCTAATTTTAAGGTATTTAAAGTCACATACCAGGTAACACAATAATAAACAGAGAAATTGCCAAATATCTTAGAAAGTTTGGAGTTTTCTTCCCTCGTAGAAGGGCTGTTGTTACTATTTCTTTATTTGTTAACCACTATTACTCTAATAGGCTAAATAATTTACACAAAAGATGCTTATAACTTAATGATAAACAAAAAATATGAGTTTAACCAAATATTAATTAAAGGCAAGATAACAAATATATGAGTAATTATGTTATGAATGATTTGTTGTTTAAGAGTATAAAATCACAAACATGGGTTATAAAATGTAGGGTGTTCATGTTTGTGTATTCAATTCAAGGGATTAGACTCTTTAAACCTGAAGAGACTTTATAATTTAAACGCAAACATTTATTGTGGTACTCAAACCAAGTGGTATGAAAGAACATAAGATTTTTCCCAGTTACAAAGATTTTGTATGTATACAGTCTATGTAATGTTAACATTTCACCTACCAAACTGTTATTAAAGTGGTACTATGTCTACAAAACTAAATGCCATCTTAGAATGAAGAAATTCTGGTCACATCTGTGTTTCATTTAAGAACCAATGTACCTGAGGTTTCATTTAGGTAGGCTGAACCTGGTTTTATTTTATTTACTTCAACAGAAACTGAATGTATAGTCAAGGTTCTCCAGAAAAACTAAACCAACTGAAAGTTTTATACATCAAGTTTTATGACAAAGTATTGCCTCACACAATTATAGAGGCTGAGAAGCCCCACCATCTGCTGTCTACAAGCTGGAGAGTCAGGAAAGCAATGGTGTGGTTCAAAGGATTCAGAGACAAAGAGCAAAGGGTATAGATTACAGTCTGGGTCACAAGGGCTGACAACAAGGATGATATAAATTGATATGTTAAGTATAATTTCCAGTTGGATGGCAGAAGATTGGTGTTCTAGTTCAAACATTCACAGAAAGTGAATTCAATGTTTCTCAACCTTTTTGTTCTATTCAGACCTCAAGGGATTGGGCGATGTCCTCCCACATTGGAGAGAACCCTCTGCATACTCAGTTGGCCAATTCAAATGCTAATCTCCTCCAGAAACATTTTTGGAATGCACTAAAATAATGTTAACTAAATTCCTGGGCATCTTGTGTCCCAGTCAAGTGGACATGTAAAATTAACCATCATACTGAAACTCCAAAGGAGTTTCTTATATCGTAAAGCTCACAATACTCTGTCCTTCTCAAGCAATCCAATGTGCCTTTCAATGTGGAAAGATACAGAAAGTTCTGGGTTAAGCTGTAAATTTTTTAAGGTATTCAAAAAAATAGAATTACAGTATTTCAATCCTTATCTTTCTCAAATACTTTTCACATTATTTTTTATTAATTTTTTTGTTTAATGTTTATTTATTTTTGAAAGAAAGAGAAATAGAACATGAGCAGGGGAGGGGCAGAGAGAGAGGAAGACAGAATCTGAAGCAGGCTCCAGGCTCTGGGCTATCAGCACAGAGCCCAATGCAAGGCTCAAACTCACAAATCATGAGATCATGACCTAAGCTGAAGTCAGATGCTTACCCAAATGAGCCACCTGGGCACCACAGTTTTCACTTTCTTTAAAAAGAGGCACTATTTTCAGTCTGCAGAAACCTCAGTGGAGGATGGTACTCATGTCAATAACTCAAAGAAACCACCCTTCCATTTAACTAAAGCTTTCTACTCAAATGGTATATACCAAAGAAATCTTTCTTGATCTCCCAATTATATACAGACACACACGCACACCCCCCCCCACACACACATAGGGGTCCTCCCCTCCCTCAGGCACACATTCACATGTTATCTTACTTTATTTAGGTTTATAAGGATTATAACTACTCAAGATTATTTAAAAATATATGTATTAGCTTATTTGTTTTTGTCCATTTATTAAGATCTTGACAGAATAAGGGTATGGCAGTGACTCATTAACGCAATATCCAATATGTGTAGAGCAGCGCCAGCCATACATTCAGTACGATATGCAAATTCTCCTGCATATGTGATTCATTAGCATGTCTATGCCAAAAAATGCTCTTGGGTGGCTCAGTCAGTTGATCATGGGACTGTGGCTCAGGTCCTGATTTCACACCTCTGAGCCCCACATCAGGCTCTGTGCTGACAGCTCAGATACTGGAGCATGCTCAGTATTCTGTGTTTCCCTCTCTCTCTGCCCCTCCCCTGCTTGTGTGCACTTTCTCTCTTAAAATAAATAAACACTAAAAAACTTTTTTTAAATGTCCTTGAATATAACTACTGGAATGCCTGGGTGGCTAAGTGGATTAAGCATCCAAATTCAGCTCAGGTAATGATCTCACAGTTTGCGGGTTTAAGCCCTATATTAGGCTCTGTGCTGACAGCTCAGAGCATGGAACCTGCTTCGGATTTTGTGACTCCCTTCTCTCTTTTTGCCCTTCCCCCATTTGTGCATGTTCTCTCTCTCAAAAATAAATTAATATTTAGGAAAAAGATAAAGTACACCTAAAACCATAAAATACCTAGGAATAAATTTAACCAAAGAGGTGAAAAATCTGTACACTGGAAACTATAGAAAACTTATGAAAGAAATTGAAGAAGACACAAAAAATGGAAAACTATTCCATGGTCCTGAATAGGAAGAACAAATATTGTTAAAATGTCAATACTAGTCAAAGCAATATACATATTCAATGCAATCCCTACCAAAATAACACCAGCATTCTTTACAGAGCTAGAATGAACAATCCTAAAATTTGTATAGAACAAGAAAAGATCCTGAATAGACAAAACAATCTCAGAAAAGAAAACCAAAGCAGGATGCATTACAATCCTGGACTTCAAGCTATATTACAAAACTGTAATCATCAAGACTGTATGGTACTGGCCCAAGAACAGACATTCAGATCAATGGAACAGAATAGAGAACCCAGATATCGACTCAAATGTATGGCCAACTCATCTTTGACAAAGTAGGAAAGAATATTCAATAGAATAAAGACAGTCTCTTCAGTAAGTGGTGCTGGGAAAACTGGGCAGTGACGTGCAGAAAAATAAACATGTACCACTTTCTTACACCAAGCACAGAAATAAACTCTAAATGGGTGAAAGACCTAAATGTAAGACAAGAAGCCATCAAAAAACCCTTAGAAGAAAGCAGGCAAGAACCCCTTTGCTCTTGGCCGAATCATCGTACTCAACAGGTCTCTGTAGGCAAGGGAAACAAAAGCAAAAATTAGCTATTGGGACCTTATCAAAATAAAAAGCTTATGCACAGCAAAGGTAAGAGTCAACAAAACTAAAAGACAAATGACAGAATGGGAGGTGATATTTGCAAATGACATATCAGATAAAGGGTTAGTATCCAAAATCTTAAAGAACCTATCAAAATCAACACCCAAAAATCAGAGAATACAGTGAAGAAATGGGCTAAAGACATGAATAGACACTTCTCCAAAGAAGACATCCAGATGGCCAACAGACATATGAAATGATACTCAGTGTCACTCATCACCAAGGAAATACAAATCAAAGCCACAATGAGATACCACCTCACACCTATCAGAATGGCTAACATTAACAACTTAGGCAACAACAGATGCTGGTGAAGATGCAGAGAAAGAGATTCTCTTTTGCACTGCTGGTGGGAATGCAAGTTGGTGCAGCCACTCTGGAAAATAGTATGGAGATTCTTCAAGAAATTAAAAATAGGACAACCCAGCAATTGTACTACTAGGTATTTATCCAAAGGATACAGGATACAGGTATGCTATTTTGAAGGGATACATGTACCCCAATGTTTATAGCAGCACTATCAAAAATAGCCAAAGTATGGAAGGAGTCCAAATCTCCATCAATGGATGAATAGATAAAGAAGATGTGATATAATAATGGAGTATTACTCAGCAATAAAAAATAATTAAATCTTGCCATTTGCAACTACGTGGATAGAACTAGAGGGTAGCATGCTAAGCAAAATTAGTCAAAGACAAGTATCATATGATTTCACTCATATGGAGAATTTCAGATACAAAACAGATGAACATAAGAGAAAAGAAGCAAAAATAATATAAAAACAAGGGGACAAAACATTAGAGACTCTTAAATATGGAGGAAAAAACAGAGGGTTACTGGAGGGGTTGTGGGAGAGGGAATGGGCGAAATGGGTGAGCGGCATTAAGGAATCTACTCCTCAACTCATTGTTGCACTATATGCTAACTAACTTGGATGTAAATTTTAAAAAATTAATTAAAAAAAATCTAAAACCAAAAAATGAAGAAAAAAAAAGAAAATAAAAAGAAAATAACTACTGATCATAGTCCTCTAAAGAAGAGTCATTCAAAAGAAATAGGGTCCTAGAAAAATATTTATTTGGACAAGCAAATAGGAAGTGTTGACCAATTTTAGAAAGAATCAGCCATAGCCACATTCACTCTACTAATGGTAATATTAAACTGGTGTTGTCTTGTTTATTTTTTTAATAATAGTTTATTGTCAAATTAGTTTCCATATAACACCCAGTGCTTCTCCCCACAAGTGCCCCCCACCATGACCATCACCCCCTCCCCCCACCCCCTCCCCTTTCAGTCCATGGTTCCTCTCCAGTATTCAGTAGACTCCCTTGATCTGTGTCCCTCACGCTTCCCTGCTCTCTTTTCCCCTTCCTCTCCCCATGGTCCCCTGCCAGGTCTCTCCTGTTAGACCTATGAATGCAAACATATGGTATCTATCCTTCTCTGCCTGACTTATTTCGCTTAGCATGACACCCTCAAAGTCCATCCACTTTCCTACAAAGGGCCATATGTCATTCCCTCTCATTGCCATGTAGTACTCCATCGTGAAGATACACATCTTCTTGATCCACTCATCAGGTGATGGACATTTAGGCTCGTTCCATGGTTTGGCTATTGGTGACATTGCTGCTATGAACATTGGGGTACATGTGCTCCTATGCCTCAGCACTTCTTTATCCCTTGGGTAAATCTCTAGCAGTGCTATTGCTGGGTCATAGGAGAGTTCTATAGATAGTTTTTTGAGGAGTCTCCACACTGTTTTCCAGAGCGGCTGCACCAGTTTACATTGCCACCAACAGTGTAGGAGGGTGCCTGTCTCTCCACACCCTCGCCAGCATCTATAGTCC
>NC_043700.1:86702298-86721506 GCF_006229205.1 Suricata suricatta | reverse complement strand
CTGTTTTATGACCCAGTATGTGATCAATCTTGGAGAATGTGCCATGTGCACTTGAGAAGAAATTGAATTCCCTAGGGTCAGGATGCAGAGTTCTAAATATATCTATCAATTCCATCTGCTCCAGTGTGCCATTCAGGTCTATTGTTTCTTTAGTGATTTTTTGTCTGGCTGACCTATCCATTGTTGTATGTGGGGTATTAAAGTCCCCTGCAATTAGCACATTCTTATCAATTGGATTGCTTTTGTTTGTAATTAATTGTTTTATGTATCTAGGAGCTCCCAAATTTGGTGCATAAATGTTTATAATTGTTAGCTCTTCTTCATGTAGAGTCCCTGTAATTATTATATAGTGTCCTTCTTCATCTCTTGTTACTGCCTTTATTTTAAAGTCCAGTTTGTCCAATATTAGTATGGCTACTCCAGCTTTCTTTTGGCTTCCAGTCGCATGGTAGATATTTCTCCATTCCCTTACTTTCAGTCTGAAGGTGTCTTCAGATCTGAGGTGAGTCTCTTGTAGGCAGCAAATAGATGGGTTTTGTTTTTTGATCCATTCTGCTACACTGTGTCATTTGGTTGGAGCATTCAGTCCATTGACATTCAGTGTTATTATTGAAAAATATGGGTTTAGATTCATTGTGTTCCCTGTAGAGTGCATGTTTGTAGTGATGTCTATGATGCCTTTATTCCTTGCTACATTTCTCTCATAGAGTCCCTCTTAAGATTTCTTGTAGGGCTGGTTTGGTGGTGATGAATTCTCTCAACTTTTATTTATTTGGGAAAACCTTTATCTCTCCTTCTATTTTGAATGACAGGCTTGCTGGGTAAAGGATTCTTGGCTGCATGTTTTTCCTGTACATCACATTGAAGATTTCCTGCCATTCCTTGCTGGCCTGCCAAGTTTCAGTAGATAGGTCTGTAACCACTCTGATAGGTTTCCCTTTGTATGTTAAGGTCTTTTTCTCCCTAACTGCTTTCAGAAGTCTCTCTTTGTCTTTATATTTTGCCAGTTTCACTATGATATGTTGTGCTGAAGGTCGGTTTACGTTACATCTTAGAGGAGTTTGGTATGTCTCCTGAATTTCAATGTCTTTCTCTTTCACCAGATTGGGGAAATTTTTGTGTATAATTTGGTCTAGCACGCCTTCAAGCACTCTGTCTTTGTCTTCCTCTTCAGGAACTCCTATGATATGGACATTGTTCCGTTTGGTTGTATCACTCAGGTCTCTGATTCTCCTTTCATGCTCCTGAATCATTTTCTCTCTCTTTTTCTTGGCCTCCTCTTTTGCTATAACTGTGTCTTCTAATTTACTTATTCTCCTTTCTGCTTCTTCAATACGTGCATTGGCAGCCTCCAACTTATTATTCATCTAATTTAGAGCCTTTTCTAACTTGTCATAGCTGTTTTGAAGGTTCCTAGTCTTTGTATCAATCTCTTCTCTGATAGCTTCCATGTTTTTTCAAGTCCAGCAATTAATTTTATGACAATCGTTCTAAATTCTTGTTGAGTTATGTTGCTTATATCTGTTTTGAGCAGTTCTGTAGCTGTTATTTCTTCCTGGAGTTTCTTTGGAGAAGAGTTCTTTCCTTTTGTCATTTTGGCTAGCTTTCTGTCTCTTGTCAGTTTTAAAAGCTCGTTCTGCACTGTGCTATTATTAGTATTCCTCTATAGAAGGAGGCTCTTGGAGTGTCTAGGGTCTGTCGTTTCAGGAGATTTTTTTTTTTAAATGGTGTCTCTCGGTTTCTCTTGTCGTGCCTCTGATTAATTTATTTCCCGACTCAGCAATATTTGGGGTTTTCCACTATGTGTGCTTTGGGTTGTTTCTTGAGGTAGCCCTGAAAAGGAAAACAGAGCCACCCAGGTGCTATGAGATGTCAGAGATTCTTACTGAAGGGTGATGAAAATTGGCAAAGCAAAAAAATTAAATTAAATTATAAGTGATTTAAAGTTTCAACAATGCTTAAACTTTTCATACAATTGCTACATATATACAGTTTTTATCACTACCACTACATATATCCATATTGTATATCATCCCTTAGTTGGGATTTGTCTGAAGTTGGTTTTTTTCCTATGATTAGAATGGGATTATGTTTTTTTTTTTTTTTTTAGGAGAAAGACCATAGAAGTAAAGCATCATTTTTATCACAGCGAATCAAGGACACTGCTTTGAGCACCCAATAAAGATAAATTAAAATCTTAACACTCAGTACCTCCACATGTAATCTTATTTGGAAATAAAGTTCTTGCCGATGTAATTAGTTAAGTTAAAATGAGGCTATGTATATATGTTAAATAGCAGCTAAAGGGGATTTTAATGGCCAAGCATGGAATAATATGAGCCACAAAATAGTGTATTATTGGATTACAACAAATATGTAAAATAAAGTTTCATAAGTTTATAATTCTATAACTCATTGATTGAATTAATAACTAAGACAAATGAGGGAGATTTGACAAATCTCTCATATGGAAAAATTCCAAATAATTTATATATTTTTTCCATCTTCAAGAAGGTGGAATGGGTTCCCCATTCCTTTAGTGTGGGTTGTGCATAGTGATTGTTTTTCAAAAACCACAGTATAGAGAAGGGGAAAACATAAATAACTTACATTTGGGAAATCTGACAAACACTATCTGAGCTTTTAGTCCAGGTCAACATCAACAGTGATAAGTTATGTGAATAGAATGTACGTGTATTCTTTTCCTAGGGATGTTGCAACAAAGCACCACAAGCCAGGTGGTTTAAGTAAAAGGAATGCATTGTTTCATAGTTCTGAAAACTAGAATTCTGAAATCCAGACATCATCAGGGCCATGTTCTCTTAAAGTTTCCAAGTCTCTAGGGGATAATCTGTTCCCTGCCTTTCTCTTAGCTTCTAGTGTCCCCAGCAATCCTTGGCATTTCTTGTCTTGCAGATGCATAACTCCAATCTTTGCCTTCATCAACACATGGTGTCTTCTCGGTGTCTTATCTTCATATGGCTGTCTTCATAGAAGGATACTAAGCACAATGGATTAGAAGCCAACCCTAGGGGCACCTGAGTGGCTCAGTTGGTTAAACGTCTGACTTTGGCTCAGGTCACGATCACGTGGTTTGTGAGTGCGAGCCTTGTGTTTGGCTCTGTGCTGACAGCTCAGGGCCTAGATCCTGCTTTGGATTCTGTGTCTTCCTCTCTCTCTGCCTTCTCCCACTTGCATTCTGTATCTCTTTCTCTCTTTCCCAAAAATAAATAACCATAAAATATTTTTAAAAAATTTAAAAATAGAAGCCAACCCTGCTCCAGTATAACCTCATTTTAACTTAACTAATTACATCTGCAACAACACTCTTTAGAAATAAGATCACATATTTTGAGATATTGAGAGTTAGAACTTTATTTTTGGGGAGAAGAGGATGTATTCCATCCAGAACAGTGCACTTGATATGATGTGATGAAAATAATACTTTACCTTTGTGGGTTTTTTCCTAAGAAAAATTGTAATACCATTCTAATCTGTAAAAACCAAAGCAAAACAAAAACCAAAAAAGAAAGAAAGAAAAATCATAATTAAGGGACAATGCACAAAATACCTGACCAATGTTCCTTAAAACTATCAAGGTCATGAAAAGTAAGAAAAGTCTGAGGTACTGTCCCAGTGAAGCCTAAGAAGAGCCAATAACTCAATGTAATGTGGTACCTATCCTCCATGTAATCCTGGAACAGAAAAGCACAGTAGATGAAAACTAAGGAAACCTAAATAAAATATGGATTTTATTTAATATGCTATTTTAGCATTAGCTTATTAATTGTAACAGACATATCATAATTAGTATAAGATATTAATAATACTAGAAACTGAGTGTGGGACATGAGAATTCTCTACTACCATTGGAATTTTTTCTGTAAATCTAAAGCATTTCCAATATAAAATGCTTATTTGAAGTATATTTACCATTACAATTCAAAAATAAGGTAACAGGGGCACCTGGATGGTTCAGTTGGTTAAATTTACAACTTTGGCTCAGGTCCAAATTTCAAGGTCCATGAGTTTGAGCCCCACGTTGGAATCTGTGATGACAGCTCAGAGCCTGGTTTCTGATTCTATGTCTCCCTCTCTCTCAGCCCCTCCCTTTAGTTATTATTTATGTAAGTTTCATTATATTTACAAATGTTAATGTAAATATTGAATACTAATTATTAAATGAAATAAATCCACTTTTGCAATGTCAGCCTCCTCTTCCCTGTTTTTAATCTACATGCTAAATGCATAGCTCCTGCTGGGGTATGCAATGAGTCAACATGCTGTAGCAAATTCATAATTTGTGCTAGTTTTTAGATTGCTATTGTCAAAGTTAATAGTTTAAGTAAAAGCTGTCCTCACAATAACAAATGGAAATGAATTGGAATTATATAAATCCATTAAATTTAATAATGCTTTAGCTTTCTGGATAAAGAGAGAAACCCAATTTCCATATGCTGACAAATGGTTTGGATCAGGAAACTCAAAGTAATTATAGATACTAACATTCCTTGGGGATATTCATGTGTTTATATTATCATGGTTGCTTGTTGCATGTAGTTTAATGGAGATTCTTAAGTCTTCATGAAGAATATTCTGCTTAAGTGATAGAGACTCCAAGCTTCTATTTTGGAAACACAGAAGATGCTCTTGTGGCATAGGACTCTGATAAAGAGCTGAGGCTCCAGTGCAAGGCACTCCTTGTTGTGGTCTCAGAATTTTGCATCAGCCAGTCTTCCTTCAGAGTAGTCCCCCTCTCCCTCCCTGACTCTGCTCCAAAATCACAAAGCTCATTTCTAATCCTCAAATGCACCAAATCATCTCCTGTCTCACCTCAGGGCTTTTGCACCCTCTTTGAAACATTCTTCCTCACTGCTGGCTCTCTTTTTCCTGTCAGGGTTACTGTCAGTGAAGTGTCCACTTCCTCTCTCTTTAAAGTTGTGGTGCTACTCCCACCCTCGTTCCATTCTCTTCCCCTTCCCTTTCTTTTCTCCCTAGCATTGATATCTATTTGATGTCCCATAGTTTTCTAATTCAATTTTTTTGAGGGCTTAGGGGGAAAGAGAGGGGGAAAGAGAGAGAATCTCAAGCAGGCTCTGCACTATTAGCCCAGAACCCAACACGAGGCTGGAGCTCATGACCACAAGATCATGACCAGAGCTGAAATCAAGAGTTGGACATTTAACTGACCAAGGCACACAGGTGTCCCTCTAATTCTACTTATAGATTGTCTCCTTTCACTAGATTGAAGGCAGTAATTTTGGTTCATTTCCTTTTGCAACCTGGTAAACACAATGGTGCCTGGCACATACAAGATATTTAGTAAATATTTTCAGAATAAAAGAATAACAACACAAAATTAATGAATTCATTATTTAATGATGTTTTTTAATAATATTCTTTAGTCTTATATTTAAATTTTATAATGTATTTACAAGCAGAATCTAAGTTCATATGATATCAGAGAAATATCAAACCTTCATAGAATCATTACAAATGTTATAAAGGAGCTATTATAGTCTTAAAGATATGGAATATTCTGCTAAATGTCCAGGATATGAAGATCCCGAAGAACAAGCATTCTTAATTTTTAAAAGCATCTTATTGGTATCTGAAATAAGATGGTTAAATAGCTCACTGTGATGTATTATTTATTTTTTCTAGGTTATAGACCATTATTTTCAGTTGGGGATTTTATATTTTTGAGTTATTAACATAATAGACTTCTCTGGTAACATGTTGTTAGGAGATTCTGCATTTATATAATAAAGTAAAATGCTGTAAATTTTATTAACATGTCATGATTCCAGTAAAACCCTCATAAAAACATTAATTTTGATGTATGGCATAGATAAGGACTAGATAATAAACACAGAATGAAAAGGTGTGAATGATTTAGATCTAAGGATAGCCTCTAAATTAGCCATCAACCAAAGAGGGAAAAAAAAGTATAAAGGCATCAGTGTGAGTAAATAAATGTGAATGTCTGTTCAGTGAACTAAAGCACATAAAAAGGCTGTAAGCATGTAGACTGCACAAAGAAGACAGTGTTACCATACACTTCTACCAATGTGTCGTATGTACTTTCAATAATATTGGTCACTGCACATTATAGATATGATTACATATACATACAATGATAAGCAAAAAATTTTTAAAAGATGCTATTACTTTAGGTGCTTTTTTTTTCTTTTGGTATAGTGCTTGCTACATTCTAGTTGCTTAAAATATATTTATTCTTTTCACTGTATTTGTTGAACTAGTTACAACTCAATCATTTGTGCAATTTGCCTGCAGGCAACATGGACTTTCTTCCTGTATTTTATGCTTTGCTGATGGTACTTACCTTCATAACTAACATTTACTGTATTTTCATGTTTACAAAGATGGCATAAATTACTTCAGAAAATTTAATGAATGAAAAGAATTAATATTATAAATGCAACCATATATACACCCCCCATTTAGCTTTTAGAGACATTTTAGAGTTTCTTCAAAAATATTTTAATGACTACATAATATTCAATAATGTTTAACCAGTCCTGCACAGTTTTAAATGCTGGCTGTATATTTTTAACATTTTAAATAACATTACAATTAAAATCCTTGGATACTGTCTAATTTGAGTGCCTTACAACGCAGAGCTAGGAGGAAGGCCTGGGTGCATATACGTAGTATGTTAAGTGAACCCAGAGAGCTGGGAAAGAGAGGTCAAGGGGAAGGGGGTCAGGAGAGAGGGAGCTAGGGAACTGAAAAGCAAATAAAAAGGTAGTTATCCAGTAATTCCTGCAGACAGCTAGACTCTGTGTCCCGTTAATGGTGGAAGAACTCTGTAGAATACACCCTAGAATTGTTTCTCCTAGAACCAGATGGAAGATTTATCCATTTTGTCTCCTGGCCTCTCTCACTTCCTAGCCATCCTGGACCAGAGCTGAAGTAGCTCAGCTGAGAAGGTTTAGGAAGAGGCCTGAGGCCGCAAAGCCGAGGCCACAGTGAGCGCTTGAGGGGGGCACTGTCAGTATGTAAGAGACCTCTCAAGTAGCTGCAGCAAAGAATGAAAAGTGGACAATGGAATGGTGGCAGACAGGGACACCTCCAGTTTGGGCAAAGAGGCACTGAGAAGCCCAGTGGCATTGGCCCGCCCAGGTTCCTCCAGTCCAATGCGTCCACCCCCACCCCCGGGGCTACTTCCCTATGACCTGAGAGTGACAGTGGCGACTATTGGGTGACCTTTGGATGTTATGGAGGCTGGGCCAGGTCAGAACAAGAGGAGCCTCAGCAAGAACACCTCGGATCTTACACATGAATTTAATAAATAATGCCAAGTTCCAAGTATGCCTTCCCTTTCCACCCACACTTCCCATTAGCATGTAAACATGGCATTATTTATCCCACCTTCAGGAAAAAAAAAAGTCCCTCTTTACCCTTATTTCCACTCTCATTGCATTTCTCTCCTTTCCTTTGCAGCTAAACTGAAAGCTTTTGCCACTCATTGTCTCAAATTACTCTCCCATTTTGTTTGGAAAAAATTTGTCAGGCTTTTGCTACTAATCCACTGAAACCTCCATTGTCAAGTTCACCAATTACTTCCCTGCTGCTAATCCAATCTCAGACCCCATCGTATTTGACCTGTTAGCAGCATTTGACACAACCCTGTCTCTTCCTTCCCTTGAAAACTTGCTTCACTTGACTTGAAGGATTTTTTCTTGTGCATTGCTTGCTGTTCCATCTCAGGCTACTAGGGTTTTCTTCCTAACATTACTAATCTTAACATTGATGTGACTAAGGCCTCAAATCTTGGACCACATATTTTCCCCATATATAGTGCCTTTCTTGATCACCTCTTCCAGGATCCTGGTTTTAAATACTATCAGCCTGCTGATAATCCATACATTGGTGTTTTTAACTGAACTTCAATGCTGACTTCAAAAATCATATACTTAGTTGACAACTCACTTGAAAATCTAGTAGGCATATGAAATTAGTAAAAAACCAAATTCCTGATATCTCTTACTTACAACAAAATCAAAATATCTCCTCCTTCCAATGTCTTCCACGGCTTAGTAAGTGTTTTCTCTAGTCCAATCTTTAGGTCATTTGCTTCACCTCTCTTCTTTTCCCTATGCCCATAAACTATGCCACCTCTCTCTCAAGACTTGGTTCAAGTTGCCTTCTTTCTCTAAGATTGTTGCAAGTATCAAAAGGTGTTTTCCATCTACTTTGTTCAATTCCCCTTTAATGTATTCAATAGAAAGCAATCAAAGTGATCCTGAAAAACAAAAATAAAAACAAAAACAAACAAATTAAAAAAAAAAAACATTCTTCTGCTCAGTGCCCTGTAATGGCACCCTATATCTCTTTAAGGAAAAGCCTATTATCTTATGTGGTAAGGCTAATAAGGGTATATGCAATCTAGCTTCCTTTCTCTCCAGGGACTAATAATAACCTATTACCTTTCTCTTTTTCTCCACAGAAGTCTCTCGCTAATCCTCAAGCAAGGGTATGTAGGCACATTCAGATCTTATGGTCTTTGCATTTATTTCTCTCTCTGTCTAAAATGCCTTTTCACAGTTTACCTGCATGAGTCACTTTCTCACTATCTTTTATTACTTTCACCTCCCTATTTAAATTTCCACAACCATATCTCTACTACCATTCTATCCTCCTTCCCTTTTATTATTATGTTTTTCCATAGTACCTATCAGCATTTAACATACTATATATTACACCTATTCAATTTTATGGTTTCCTTCTTCAATGTAACCTTCCTGAAAAAAAAAAGTATTGACAATTTTCATAATTGTTATATTTCCAGTGATAAGAATGATATCTAGATTATGCAAGGCATTTAATTAATAGAGTTACATAAATATACAACTTATTTTATTCTACACAGATTCAAAATATGTCAGTATCCCATAGTAAATATTCAATGAATAGTTTCATATTAAAGAATACATAAAATTTATATATTAACACAGTTTTACTGTTAGATTACTGGTAGATTACTAACAGACACTTACTTTATAAATAAAGGTAACTCATGGTTGACTTCTTTAAAAATTGAGGCATTACTGGGAGTCTGAGTTTGTCATTTTCTTTGAACATCTCTGTAGTTGTCTTCTATGTCTCAAAACTGTCTGAGGAGATATGGTGCCAACATTAATGCACAGAGCAAAAGTATGCTTTATGAGAAGAAAAACACTCCTTTACAACATATCTGTCATATTACTTTATGTTGTGAAAAGAATACACAGAGCCAAAATGAATTAATAACAGATAATAAAATCTGTGCACAATTATTTTCTTAATCTCTATCTCTAAGGTAAACATGGAAATGAAGAAAAATCTGAATCCATGTTCTTTAATTTCACCTTAAAATCATTATTGAATGTCAACAATATTCTTATCAATGTTTTGTAGTTTCTTTACTCATTCTTCATATATTGAATGCCTACTATGTGTTAGATACCTATGAAAAAAATTCACTACTTTGCTAAGGTCCTTTTTAAAATTACCACTCAATTTCCTTGTAAGAGGCAACTTTGACATTGGAAAATGAGGAAACTGACTGTTTATTCATCTCATAAGGAGGCAAAAACATAGTAGACAAGAGGATATGCAAATATGACCCTTTTAAATCAATTTTTGACACAATTCTATTTCATTGTTTATGAATTTATTTGTATTTTAATAGAAGGTGCCAAAATCATTAATTAAAAATTTTAGGTATTTTCAATGTTCAAATATTTTCCTTAGTGTTTTAGAGCAAGGCAATTTGATTATGTAGGATATCCAAAAACAAATGTCAAGCACAATTTCATTAACTGCTAAGTTGTCTCTAGGGTAACTTAAAAGCTCCTGTCTCCAATAAGATTCTTTGTTTGAAGAGTGGACCTTCAAGGATTTTTTTATTGAGTATTAAACTGCCTAAGCCAAACCTGTCATTATATTCAGCAAGTTGGCTGCTTAAGTCTGTCGTAGAACTTAGAAACTAATCAATAACAGTAAAAATAAAAACATTCCAATGATTTAGCATTTCATCTGAGTAAAACTCATAGAAATCGGATTATTCAAATTGTGATTTTCATTAAGCTGAAAATGCATTGCTTCTTTAAGGGAAAAGCTAATGCTTCCCATACAAATCATTAAACTTTAGATACTATTATAATGCAGATATAACTCAAAGCATATTGAGTTTTGAATTACAATTTGAAGGAAATTGTTTCAAGATGTTTAGAAACTAATACGTTAAAATAATGAGTACCAGAATATTATCACTTACCAATCATATACTTAAATGAAAAATTCTTTTGTCTAATGTCAAGCATCTAGTTTGCATAAATGAATTATGCATACATATAAAAATATTGAATTTCATAAAACTAGTAATGTCCTTCACAAAATATACTTCCTCTTTATAATTATTAATTTATTAAAGTTAATAATGTTAAATTTCATCATATTCCATTTAAATTAAATTCATTTTTATTCTAATTCAAAATATAAGACCACTAAAAGATTGCCAAATATTTTAATATGTTTAATTTACTCTGCTAATTAAGAAAAAGATACTTCAATATTTCAAACACTGATATGCCAACTCTGATATACTATAAGTCCTTTATTTAATTTTTTTAATGTTTATTTATTTTTGAGAGAGAGAAACAGTGAGAATCAGTGAGGGACATAAAGAAAGGGAGACACAGAATCTAAGCAGTCTCCAGGCTCTGAATTGTCAGCACAGAGGCCTTAAATCCATGCACCCTGAAATCATGACCTGAGCCGAAGTCGGTCACTTAACTGACTGAGCCACTTAGACACCCCAACAAACTATTTAAAATGAAATTTAGGGGCACTTGGGTGGCTCAGTCAGTTAAGCCTCCAGCTTCGGCTCAGGTCATGATCTCATGGTTTGGGGGTTCGAGGCCCTCATTGGGCTCTGTGCTGACAGCTCAGAGCCTGGAGCCTGCTTTGGATTCTGTGTCTCCCTCTCTCTCTGACCCTCCCCTGCTCATGCTTTCTCTCTCTGTCTCTCAAAAATAAATAAATAAATTAATTAAAATGAAATTTATTATAATCCTTTAAATGCATTGCTTACAATTTTTTCAACATGAATTAGTTCAATTAAAAAAAGGCTTAAGTTTAAAACCTATTCACATGTATAGATTAAAAACAAATTGCAGTAAATAAGGCAATAAGCAATTTTCTTCCTTCAAATCCAAGCCATTTAAATATAATCTCTTCCTAGCATTCTTTTATTCTTCTGATTCATCAGTTAAGCTGGTTACTAGTTATGAAGCATTCAAGGAATTTTCACATATGACATTCAATTTTCTCCTTTCAAATTATATCTGCAATAAGCAGAATAGGACATGTTTTATTATCATTGTTTATGAAAGCAAGAGCTAGAGGCTGACATATGATTTGCCAGCTCCATTATCAGATCCTATATGTGCTTAACACTAGTAACTAATTCTTGAGTTGTCTCCTGAATTTGCGTGCGCCAAATATCAAAATAAATAGTTTATCAAATATAAGAGAGTTGATCTCAGTTTATACATGTTCTCATTTTAGTTACAAAATACAAAATTTTGTATAAAATGGAATTTACTAAAGGATGTAGAATAATGAAAGTCCCTCATTTCTGTTACTGAGAGACAAACACAATTTACTCTGCCTTTTGGTGAATCTTTTTAAAGATCACACTTTAAAAGACACTCATAGGGGCACCTGGGTGGCTCAGTTGGTTAAGCTTCCTGCTTCGGCTCAGGTCATTATCTCGCCTTTGTGTGTTCAAGCCTCATGTCGGGCTCTGTGCTGACAGCTCAGAGCTTGGAGCTTGTCTTCAGATTCTGTATCTCCCTCTCTCTCTGACCCTCCCCTGCTCACATTGTCTCTCTTTCTCTCTCTCAAAAAAAAAAATAAATAAATAAAAACATTAAAAAAAACCTCACATTAAAAAGAATCACTCACATAATTGGTGTTATACAATACTCTTTATCCAGACTTTTACTGAACAATATATTTTAGAAAATAGAAGCTCTCATTTAATTTACATTTTTTTTAGTTACTGGTGGAATTATAGGTCACAATTTTCCTGTTTGGCCCCACATTTCACGTGGCATGTGATTTTTTTTCTTTTCTATTATTCATATAGATTTTTTTTAATTTTGTTTTTGTGTTTTAGATCTTTTGCTGGAGAGATGAGTTATAAGCTTCCAGGAAAGCCCTTCTTTTCTGCCTGAGAGTGTAAGAATCAAAGGTTCTCTTAGGCCGTAGAACACAAAAACAAAGATGGTGGTTCTGCAGTTTTCTGTTTGCTTGTTCATCACAGAATTCTTATACAAACAATGTGCTAGAAAATTTTAAACACCCACCTCTAGTACAATGATCTCCAGAGAGTGCTACCCAGTTTGCAGAAGCCTCCTCTGAGAGAGCAGTCTATCAGCCTTCTCTCCTTATCCTTTATTACTTGAATCTAGTTCCCTGTACCTGGCTTTGTCCTTCGCTCATATCACACGATGCCCTTATGTTGAAAATATTAAATATCTTGGCATTTTAATGCATTTATATTTGGATAGGCAGTATGAATCTGTTGCTCTATTGAGACTTAAGTGGATGCTCTCACAGCCTCTGTTGTACACACTTAGGGGCTATATTGAGAAAAAGGGATAGCGTGTATTGACTGTGTTACACACATTAATGGACTCTATTCATTGGTTATATATCAACGAGGTGTTCAACATGTATTCTTTGGTTTTGCAGTCATATGGCTAGGGACACTTAGAACATTTGGGTTAAACAAAGCTACAACCTTTTCATAAAAAATGTAAATAATAAATATTTTAAATTAATAAATTTGGCCACACTACTTGAAAACCATCACGTGACTATGTTTCTAGGATAGCTTAAGTTAGGAAAAAATAAAAATCAAATTGATAGCCTATACCTTCTCATTTCCTAGGTAAGATTTACATATCTAATGTAAGAGGACTTCTTGCTTTGTGAGTCCAAGAAAAATTAAAACTGGTTGTTCATCAGCCCTATCCAATTATTAATACTAATGATATCCCCTTTTCTACTATAAACTTAAGAGTCAAGAACCCAAGGGGTGCCTAGATAGCTCAGTTGGTGAAGCGCCCAACTCTTGAGTTTGGCTCAGGTCATGATTTCATGGTTTGTGAGATTGTGCTCCCTATTGGGCTCTGAGCTGACAGTGTGAACCTGCTTGGGATTCTCTCTCTCCCTCTTTCTCTGCCCCCTCCTCATTTGCTAGCGCTCTCTCTCTCTCTCTCTCTCTCTCTCTCTCTCTCTCACACACACACACACACACACAAATAAATAAATAAACTTAAAGAAAAAGAATCAAGAACCCCGTACTCGATTTATTTGTAATGAAGGGGCTGGATTTACAAATGCCCTACTTATTTAAGAGTGTTCAGAGAGATTCGTTTGAATTGAGCAGGAATGGATAATTACCATTGGGAGACCCACTGCCCATGACAGTAAGAAGACATGTCAGTAAGGTTCCATATGTTCACTCCCACCTGTTCTTCTGCTGTTGATGATTTAGAAGCTTTGCACTGCAACTAGGCAACAATTTTGTGCTGATTTTTTGCTTTTTCGTCTTGGTCACATTCCCTTAACATATGTCCTGCATATGTCATTCCAAGTTCCAATGATTCAGTTTCAAATCCAATTTGGGCAAATATCTGCCTCTTTATCCTTGCTCTTTCCAAGATTTTGTATACTATAAATGCTATGTATTGCTCCCTTCATTATTAGTGCTAAGTCTCAAAATTCTACTTCCTACAAAACCTCATGGGAAAGATATTTTGGTTTCCACAATCTCCTCTTCTCCCCACACTGAACCTATATAGTTCAGTGCATTTTTTTAGTTAACCTAATCCCCTGGGGTATTTGAAATCATGAAGAGCAAGTTGGTGTAGGAGGAAACTTCCTTCTACCCTCTTAGGTTTTTTATTCCTGGGTCTGAGAATTAAACTGATATAAGACAAATTAACAGGAGAAAAGCATACAAATTTTATTTAATAATTTTATATGAACAATGGAATCCACATAAGGAATATGAAGACCCAAAGTGACATTTTGGAATTGGCATGCTCTGATTCCATTCATAGGTAATAAGTAAAATCTTAGTGAATCCATTTAAATTTGCTTCAGTGGAAAGCAAGTTGGGGCTGGATGGAAAGGGTGATAATTGGATTATTTCCTATAGTCTTTTCTGTCCATTTTATAAGATTTTTTTGGTATTGTTTTATCTCATTATTAGACATGATCTCTGGTGCAAACTTAAGGAAACCAGAGACCTGGAAAAACTTTTGAAACTCAAGTCCCCTTTTAAAATATCTTTCCTTGAATTGAAGAAAATGTACTGGCTGAATTAAATGTGTCTTATACAAGAATAAAAATAGTAATAGTCATTAATTATAATAATTGAGTCCCTGCTTTATATCATTCACTAAATTAATAATTTTAATACAGTAAGAAGAGCAATATATTAGATACCTTAATGTATATACATATATATTTTAATAAGATAGATATCATTAAATGCATTTTAAAGATCATCAAAGTGATCAATTTATTTTTCTTAGGATAATAACCTAACAAGTGGTATAATTAAAATTTCACCAGATATTTTTTTCATTTTAATTTTAGAGAGAGAGAGAGAGGATGAGCAAGCAGTGGAGAAGGGTAGAGGGAGAGGGAGAGAGAATCTTAAGTGGGCTCCCCACTCAGGGCAGAGCCCAACATGGGTCTTGAACCCCCACGACCCTGGACCCTGGAATCAAGACCTAAGCTGAAATCAAAAGCTGGATGCTCAACTGACTGAGCCACCCCAGGGCTCTTGAACCCAGACATTTCTTACTTCAATCACTAAATTATACATTTTTCTTTCTTATTAGTCCTAAACCTCCTCATAACAACTTAACCCATAGTCTAAGCAACATATAATATAAGAAAGAAGAAAAGGTCTTGCAACAAATTGAAGGTAGATGTCTGTTCTTTCCTGACTGTTCAGTAAGAAAGTCTTATTCATTTTATTATTTTTAAGTTAGTTAATGTTTATTCATCTTTGAGAGAGAGACAGAGACAGAGAGAGAGAGAGAGAAAGAGGGAGACACAGATTCCAATGCAGGCTCCAGGCTCTGAGCTATAAGCACAGAGTGCAATGTGGAGCACGAACCCAGAACTATGAGATCATGACCTGAGCCAAAGTTGGATGCTTAACTAAATGAGCTGTCTAGGTGTCCAAGAAATCCTCCTTCCGTTTAAACAAGTTTCATAAACATATATAAAAATTATCCTCTTGATTTTAAGAATATGTCTTATAGAATTTTGAACACAAATTGGATTTAAATAAAATGTCTTTACAGTTGCCAAAATCTTATCCAAAAATTATTTTTCTGAAGAGGATCTAGCATAGAAAAGTTACAGGCCAGTTCACAGACTTTCCTTATTTTCAAAATTAACTATTCTCCATAAGGAGATATCTAGAAACATAAATTTACATGAGGTCTTGAGATAATCCAAGTAGTAGAATCTGTGTGTTGGCAGTGAGATGAATGGATTTTTTTATAACAGTTCTCAAGGGAAAATTCCTCTCATGACTAATTTTAATTTTAAATCAGAAAAGCTTGAATGACTGTGGGAGTTTATTGAGGGAAAGTCCAACATAGGCATATTTGATAGGATATTAGAAGGTCATTTCAAAGGACTTCCCAGATAGTTATAAACTTTTTGGATTTTCATCCATAAAGATGAAATTTTCTATTAAACATAGTTCTAATTGTACAGGTAATATGAATAAAAAGTAGTGAAGAAAATTCATACTGGAATTTTGTTATGGTCTATGTAAGATCAAATTTCAAATCCATTTTGCATTATGTTGGTCTAACTTTCATAAGTAAAACAAGATTCAAATAATGGTTATACTACTAAAGCTACTACTAACAATAAAAATGAAGATCCAGTTTAGGTAATTTAAGTGAGTATTGTATCAAAAATACAGGCATCCAAGACATGATATTAATGTTTAGTCTTTTATAAAATATATATTTTGAATATCAAGAATTTTTAAAAACGCCTATATTTCTCCAAAACTTGTGAATAAATATTCAAATGTTAACATTTTATAAAACTTACTTTTCCACCTAATGTTTCTAAATTTTCTCTATTTTTTGACATTTACCATGTTAGAAAAACCTGAGATCAACCTACATTTTATACTGATATAGGTATGTAAATATTCAATTCATTTCCTTGATAAAGTAAAAGATGTAAACTTCAAGTGAGAAGAAATGTTTATATAGGAAACCAGTAACTTACATTTTCTGCATTTCATTAAAATGATATATAGATCAAGGTGTTAAAGCAACTAACAGGCAATCCAGAACTTCTAAGAAAAAGAAAGCCACTTTGAGGAGAAAAGTGTTTGCCTAGGGACTTCTCTACTAGATCCAGATTTACTTTTTAATTTTTTTTTAACATTATTCATGTTTTTGACACACACACACACACACACAGAGTGTGAATGGGGTAGGGTCAGAGAGAGAGGGAGACACAGAATCTGCTGACAGCTCAGAGCCTGACACGGGGCTTGATCCCACTAACTGTGAGATCATGACCTGAAATGAAGTCGGCCAGTCAACCACCTGAGCCACTCAGGCACCCCTAATAGATCCTGATTTAGAATGTGCCAAAGTATTTGAAATGTGGAAATAATGCAAGAATATGAGTGGCACATGCTTTTAATGCTACATAGGGGTGAAGTACATCCAAGGATTCTTTGGGGGAATGAACTTAGCTAAAGTCACTGTTTCTTATTGCTTAAGGTTCCCAGACCTAGTAGAGTCACATGATAATTTGTAGATTTTTGTGCAGTAGTGATGCAGGATAATTTTCAGTGGAATGGATAACCCTAAAGGGCTATGCCTCATTAGATATTTACCATGTGTAGCTAATTCTAAAATCACAACTTGTAAAATATTCTGTTAACCAATCATAAAATTATACTGCTCTTCTCATTATATTAAAATATGAAATTACCTTTTTATATTATGTTTCAACAAAGAACATGCATATATGAAGGAATAGATACAAAATAAATTGTAACATGAGGTCAAATGTTGTTAGAGGTATAGGAATATATGGAAAGATGTTCATAGGCTAACATGAGTAAACTCTCGAAAATGCTTTGTAAAACAGGAAAAAGACTTTTAGAAGAATGAAATGAACTTAGATAAATATATTGAAGAATGAATGAATCTGCTACTTTTAGCTGAAGATGAAATGTAGCCACCAAGAAACAAAAACAAAAACAACCAAACTAAAACAAAAACAAAAAACAGCTTCTTATATTACTCCCTAACTTCTTTTTTACTTTTTTTTAAGATTTTATTTTTAAAGTAATATCTACATACAATGTGGGGCTTTAATTTACAACCCCAAGATCAAGAGTCATATATTTTTGTCTTTCTGATTTTAGCCATTTGACAGATGAGGTGATAACTCATTGTGATTTTAATTTGCATCTCCTTGATGATTAATGGTGCTGAGCATCTTTTCATGTGCATGTTAGCCACATGTATGTCTTTGGAAAAAAAATTCTCTTCAGGTTTTCTATCCATTTTTATCAAATGATCATTATTATTACTGTTACTATTATTTAATGGTGTTGAGTTGTATATGTTCTTTATATATTTTGGATATTAATTCCTTCTCAAGCATATCACTTGCAAATATTTTCTCCCATTCAATAAATTGTCTTTTTGTTTTGTTGATGGTTGCCCTCACTGTGCAAAAGTTTTTTACTTTGGTGTAGCCCAGTAGTTTATTTTTGTTTTGGTTTCCTTTGCCTTGCAGACATATCTAGAAAAAATGGTTTTATGGCTGATATCAAAGAAATTCCTATGTTTTCTTCTCAGCATATTATGGCTTCAGTTCTCTGATTTAGGTCTTTAATCCATGTTGAGTTTATTTTGGTATTTGGTGTAGAAAGTGGCCTAGTTTTTTCTTTTGCATATCCAGTGTTTCCAACCCAATTTTTTGAATAGACTGTCTTTTCCACATTAGATATTCTTGCCTTTTCTTTTGTAGGTTAATTGACCATATACGTGTGGGTTTGTTTCTGGCCTCTCTGTTCTGTTCTGTTGATCCACATATCTGGTTTTCTGCCAGTACCATACTGTTTTTATGACTACAACTTTGTAGTATATCTTGAAATCTAGGATTGTGACACTTTTGGCTTTCTTCTTCTTTCTCAAGATGGTTTCGACTTGATATATTATTATTATTAATGAAAATCCATAGTTTAGGGTAGAGTTCATGCTTTGTGTTGTACAGTTTTATAGGTCTTGTCAAATGTAAAGGTCATGTATCTACTATTACAATCTCACAAAGAATAGTTTCATTGGACTTAAGATCCCCTTTGCAGTATCTATTTCTTCCTCCTTCTTCATTGAAACCTTATGTTTTTACTCATAGTTTTAACTTTTCAAGAATGTCATATATTTAGAGTGAGAGTAGATAGATCTTGCAGACTGGCTTCTTTCACTTGGCAATACACCTTTAAGATGCCTTTGTGTGCCTTCATGGACTATTTTTTTTTTAATATTTTATGTTTATTTTTGAAAGAGAGAGACAGCGTGAGCAGGGGAGGGTCAGAGAGAGGGACATACCGAATCTGAAGCAGGCTTCAGGCTCTGAGCTAGCTGTCAGCACATAACCCAATGTGGGGCTCAAACCCACGAACCGTGAGATTATGACCTGAGCTTAAGTTGGACGCTTAACTGACTGAGCCACACAGGCGCCCCGTGGACTATTGTTTTTTAATCACTGAATTAATTAATATTCCATGATATATGATGTACCGTTTGTTTTCTTTTTCTTCATTCATCTATTTAAAGATACCTTGATTGTTTCCATTATTTTTGTAATTATTGACAAAGATACCGTAAACAATTGTGATGGTTTTTATGCAGATGTAAGATTTCAAATCATTTTTTTTCTCCATAATATTTTATTGTCAAATTGTTTTCCATACAACACCCAGTGCTCTTCCCCTTAAGTGTTCATTTTAGCCACTCTGACTGGTGTGAGGTGGTATCTCAGTGTGGTTTTGATTTGTGTTTCCCTGATGATGAGTGATGTTGAGCATCGTTTTATGTGTCTGTAGGCCA